>NW_028281741.1:5000-77500 GCF_059751285.1 Brachycentrus maculatus | reverse complement strand
TGAGATGTCAAAAAATAATATAAGTACATTTATACCTGAAAAAGTGTTATTGTGTTGGTACAACAAAATTAGTAGAAAAATAATATATCTACGTCACGCATTGAAACAAAAATAAATTCTGGTCGGAAAGGTTAAAGTATAAATGTTTCTAAAATAAAAATTTTTCTTCTTTTTTCGACTATCCAAAAAGTAAAAAAAAGTTATTGGATTTTTTTCATTTATGTTAAAAAAGAGAGCTATTTATTTTAAACTTCAATAAAAATAGCTTCAATACTTTACAAGAATCTTTCGTTTTATTAACGGAAAACAAACATTTGCTCATGCTCTATTAAATTTAAGATTTACACAGGGAGCTTAAGAAAAAAGACACTTGAACACTCAGATAAAGGGTGAATGTCACATAATTAATGTTCACTCATAAATCACAGAGCGCTCAAACTGTTTTCCAAAGGAATGAATCATCAATAGGCTAAGTGACGTGCCAGTACTTATTGACTATGACTTTTCGTATAATATATTCACCCAACAGTAACCGAACTGGAAATTTCTCTAACAATGTACTTTTGTTCAAAACATAGATTATTCATATCGCTCACTCCTTTCAAGAACGTCATAAATCAAAAAAACTTGATTTTTCAGGAGAACGTTTTTAAAGTTTAAAAATATAATACAATGTATTAAAAATAAATATCAAGCCACTTATTGAACTTTTTACTGCGCAACAGATCTTTTTAGGTAAAACCTGAAGGTTTTTTCTCCATTTGAAAATATTTAGTATATTTAAATAAATCATTAAACATACCTTTTTCAAAATGCAAAAACAACACTTTCTGTCCTGTAGAGGGTAAATATTATGTTTAAAATATGCCTTTTTTGCCGGGATATAGTACATTTTCTGGGCATTCCGAAAACATGCACAACTGAAAATTTACGATGTTTGATTTATGACGTTCTTGAAAAGAGTGAGCGATATGTAGAATTAATACAGATATTTTTCAAGACAATTTAAAAGCTTTCTTGTCTTTATATCAAATAATACTTGTTTATTTCATTCATTTATTAAAAACAATAAAAATACTTTACATGACGTGATAAACAATTTCCATAGCGTCGAAACCTAACGTAAGCGCAGCTTGTCATATTAATATAATTCCTCATTTCTTTATTTCTAATTAGTGCATAGGGTATTGCATCGTACGACTCAGTGTTATCTTGATCGCAATTGCACGAAGCCAAGGCACTTTTTGTGCTAGTCTAGGGTGACATTAAATAAATATGAGACTGAAATAACGCATATTTATTTTTACCCCGCTGAGAATCGAACCCGGAACTTCTAGCGTGGTACCCAAATGCGCTTACCACTACACTACGTAGGCTGATATAATAATAAAAAAAATAAAACAAAAACAAAATACGAATCTAGGTTTCACAGCCCCAATTTTTTATTATAATTATCGCTTGGACAATACTCATTGCATATATAAGCTGTATTTTCATAATGTAAAAATCGAATATTCTAAATTTCAAATAGTTTTTCAAATTGTCGCTTTCATAAGATATTTACATATGAATTAAGTGATGTCAATAACTAAGGCAAAAAAACCCCTTTTACCCCATATACATTATCTATTTTCAAAAGGATTCACCTTCAAAAGCACTCGGTTAGGCACAAGTTGGTGAATATGAAATATCTAAGAAGCTATCCTTAATCCGAAAGACATAACTTTTTTGATCTCGGCTAAGCTTTCAATGTTCTTAGGAATTTCAAGCTTAAATAATTTCATAACTACTTAAAAGTATGAACATGGATATAACAAATTTATTCAACCAAAATTACAAAGCACAATATGTGGTTTTAGCGACTCGCGGGAAAATATCTCTAATTAGCTAAATCCGGCACGTGTCACTATGGTTCAGTGTGTTAAGTGAAAAAGATAGAAAAGAGAAAGCATACGTTAAAATTATTAACTATTTTTTTTCAATCATTGAATAATTGATCTTACAAAATAAATTAACTGGTCAAATTATAAGCAAAATAAAAAATAAAATGATAGTTTCTCATGTAGATATGTGATCATAATCCAGGATTTGGATCTCACGGCTTAATATAAGAGTGTCTGCTCAATATAAAGCTTCTTTCCATCTCACCTATACATAGATGTCTCTAGTGAAGTTCTAGTGATTCGAGAACAATGTTTCGAAATTGGTTTTATATAGAACTTCCAAGAATTTGAGTAGTGTGGTTGTCAAGAATGAATGTTACACGTGTGTAAAATGATCACTTAAACCAGACTATGACGATAGTTAGCCCCATAAATGTCCAGACTTCCATATTCTTCTTCATCTTTGATGAGTTGTCAAAAAATAATATTAATTATTGTAAGATCACATGTTTATTCATTTAGAATTAAAAAAAAATTAAGATCGTAATAATTTTTAAATGGACTAAATCATGAGTGGTCAACCTTTTCAACAGCTGGGCCAGATTTTAAAAATGAGATTTCTTACCGGGCCGTAAAACAAAATTTATTCAGAGCAAACATGAGATAAGATATTGTTTTTTTAAGAAGATTGAAACAAATGTGTTTTAAATCAGAGATAGGTAATACAAAAAGTAAAAATAATAAATAAAAAAATAAAAAATTATTTGGTGAGATGTCAGAATTTGTTTGTCAGAATTTTTTCAAATTATCTTATGTCGTCCACATGCCTAGTAATTGTTTGACGAGACAAGCTTTTTGTTGTTGTTGAGAAATACGTTTTCTGTTCTGGACACATTTTAACGACATTCTCCAAACATTCTTTAACCATTTTACCATCTGAAAATTGCTTTAATTTTTTGCTAGTATCATGGCTATTGAAAACTAGCTTTTACATGGCATTTTGACTTTGAGTCTGTCTAGCAGTTGGTTAAAGCAGATTGTATTCTTATCAATGTATATTTAAAAGTCGATCGCGAAATGTTGTGATTGTTTGTTAAACACGAATATACCGTAGAAGAAATTGCCACTACAGTAAGATATATCCATATACGGAATTACGCACGATGAAAAATTCTTTTGGTAGTATTATGTACACTTAAGGGAAAAAAAAGTGGAATGATCCGCAGGCCATAAGTAGACACCCGGCGGGCCGCATGCGGCCCGCGGGCCGCGGGTTGGCCACCCTTGGACTAAATTATGCACTTAAAAATGAGTCGTTTTATAGGAACTGAAACGCATTAAATTTGGTATATTTATATCATTGAATCACATATACGGCTTGAAGGTTTAAATAAACCCTTGATCCACGGGTTGTAATATTGACTTTGTGTCAGGGGCATGTAAATTACCTTGTCGTCCAATCCCGTGTGTAAAATGTTAAAATTTAGGGGATGTCCTGGATCATTATCTTAAAGAAGGATTGCTTTCCTTGAAAAGTTATCTCTGTCATTAAACTTAAGCACGGCTGGGCATATTTTTTTTTTTCAATTTCGATACAATTTCACTAACACACTAGCCTATTCAAACGTATTTCTGCTATTAGAATCGCGGCGTTTTGGTGTCATCCGAACCAAATAATCCCTTGGCCGCCACCAACCGGTGTAATTGTGAATTGGCGTAAATCGAACGGGCGCAAAACGACGGTTACCTGTACTTATAAACGTTCAGGATAGTAGTAAGGACGTCAATTTCACTTATGTTAACATATAAAATACACTTATAAACGTTCAGGATAATAATGTGGACGTCAATTTCACTTATGTTTACAATAAATAAATAATGAAATAAAAATTATAATATACTTAACATAAATTCACTGTTTTCAGCCCGCATACATTCATCACTGGATCCCCTTCCTTGATGCCTTTCATTTCCTACTGTCATGTGGTTTTTCCATAAAACGTATTATTACCACTACATTCAGTTAGGGTGATTCATGGCAACCCTATCATTTTCGTTTCACGGAAATGCTATGTGACACAAGTCAAAAAAATCATAACAAAGACCTACGCATAAACTATTACACATCATATGGTTATATACCAGCAATTTGAAATTCCATGCCAAACAAAAGTAGGTGAACTAGATAAATTTTTAAAATTATGAGCTTTTGAATGATAACATAGATCGAATAAGATATCATTGGCTTCTAAATAAAAATATTTCTCTTTAATGTATCTCTGTATAACAAAAATTAAATCTGTATGAAAATTAATATTCTTTAATGCACACAATGATAATTTTGAATTGATTTGGCATTAACTAGGTGGAAAAATGAGTTTAATTTCATTACACACGACAAGTTTACAAAAGTACAGATATTTTCATCTACATGTGAATAGTAAAACTAAGGAGCAATTTTTTTCAGGTTAACAGGATAATAAATAGAGGGGTAGGGGTTGAATGGGACGTTTTGTAAAAGGAAACATTGATAATAATGGTGATGTATTTTGAAAAAGCAGATTTTTAAATAAAATTACTTAAAACCCTACCAACATAAATATTTTTTTTGTTTGTTTGTTTAACTATGGATAAAAATATCTTTTGTTTTCGAAACTAGTCGTGTGTAATGAAATTAAACTCATTCAGTAGTATTATACAGTGTTTAATCACCCATGAATATGCTGTTAAATTTAATTGGTTCAAAATAGTCAAGGATTTAAGAGATTTTCTTCCTGAATAATAAAAAGTAGGTCAGCGCATAAAACGACGTGGTGTTCACATTATTGTGAATTAGTTTTACGTAGTTGCATAGCCGCGTACTCGTTGAAGGTTAAGCTTATGAGTCCTTTGAAGATAAGAGAGTAACTAACTAACTAACTAACCATCACGCCGCTTCCCCGCAGGGGTAGGCAGAGAGAATCGAACGCCACATCACTCTGTCCTTGCAAACATTCTTTGCCTCTTCTACATTCATGCATCTCCTCATACATACCCGACGATTATTACGACTCCTGACCCGGCCGCTTTCAAGTATTTGACATACCTGATTGTGCCAAGTTTTCCTCGGTCGTCCTCTGCTTCTTTTTCCAACTACATTCGCCTCATAAATTTGTTTAACCGTTCTTTCTTCACTCATACGCTCCACATGTCCAAACCATCTCAACACACCTTTCTTAATTTTATCGATAATGCTTAACTCAGCCTTACATTCTTTCCTTATTTCATCATTCGAACATCTATCAAACATCGTTTTGCCACACATTCGTCTGAGGGATCGCATTTCGACTGCATTCAGTCTGCTTTCATCCTTCTTTTGCCAACTCCATGCTTCGCTTCCATACATAAGGGTTGGAACCAGAACTCCATTGTGTACTGCCAGTTTAGCTTCCGCTGATAAATTTTTATTTGCTAAAAAAAAAGAGAGTATAAAATTATAATTATAATTGTGAATCCCCTTTAATTTATAATTTAAATTTTGGGTTACTGTCTGATCAGGGAGTTAAGGGTTTAATTTTAGGTTTCATTCGATAAAATTTATTTAAGACGATCCTTTCTGGGTGTAAATTATTTTAAAGCCATATTTGATAAAATTAAGACACAATGTAGTTGGTGTCGGAGCTCTCAATTAAATTAATTCTTATCTATAAGGATAAGATGAATCGAGTTAAATATTTATAATATGGATTGAAAATGGGCGCTCCTCAATGTTTCATTTCAGACTCATTTCTCTTTACAGTTTTTATCTCTGATCTACCGCTGTTGGTACACACTTTGATAAATGTTGTATTATTTATGGATGTTTGTCTTTATTTGTTAAATAGGAAATCCAAGGAACTTGAATTAGCTAATATTGAAAACACTGAAATAGTTAAGAACAAATAATTTGTGTGAAATGCAATGAAAATTAATTGTTGCTAATTGGTGTTGACTGAAATTTAAAAGATATATTGATTTTAATATTATATTCAACAACACTTGACTAAGGCTAATAATGTATTGTAGTGGACGTTATTTTTTTACTAGCTACTCAAAAAATAAGCTAAACACGCAATTTTTTACATTACCCAATATGTTTCTGAATATCTTTAATCTATGTCTAAGTGATTTTTTTTTTAAATAATTAATTATAATGAGTCAGATATGCTCTAGCATCTATGCAACAAATTTGACCAGTGAAAAATAAAATGCGACGTCTTTTAGTATTGTTTCGAGGTAGTATTTATGAAAATGGCACAAAATAAATTGTTCAAAATGATTATTTTTATTTAAAAAAATTATAATTGTATTGAAAGTACAAAATTCCATGGTTTTATCTTAGAATCAACCCTTCAGTGGGATCATCCATATTGAGCAATAGTTGAAGGCTTAGTTCATCAGCGTTGACCGCCAGAGAGATCAGACTTATAACCGATTCAGCTACCGCGAGGAAAGTCTACTTTAACTAATTCAATAGTATGTTTATTTATAAATTCAAAGTTTAATTTGTAGAACTTGATTAAAGTTTAAATATTAAATGTAAAAATCAAACACTGATTTTTTCAGTCTTCTAAGTTGTATTTCATTATTAAAAAACACATTTTTTGTGACAATTGTTTCGCCTAGTTGTGACAGTTTCAAACGAATGTATTATGTTAATTATTTTACTTAATTCAAACGAAGGTGTTATGTTTATTCCACAGTATTATGTCAGACTTAAAGACAAGTTTTGAAATCAATAATTATTTTAATTACTAAAGGTGTGCATGAGAGTTACTTTAAAAATACATAAAGTCAATATTTTTATGAGAATATGATGTGTGTGGGCGAGAGAAACCCGTATTTTATTTTTTTTTAAAAAAGCACAAAATTAACCTAAATCAACCACACATACACACACATACACATAAAAAAATACACATATATATATATATATATATATATATATATATATATATATATATATATATATATATATATATATATATATATATATATTTATATATAAATATATATATATATATATATATATATATATATATATATATATATATATATATATATATATATATATATATATATATATATATATATATATATATATATATATATATATATATATATATATATATATATATATATAAAAGTATTCTAATAACAAGACTCAATAATATGTATGAAAATATGTATCATACCCTTATAATGGTGTAATATGTGGAAAGGTACAATACAGAAATGAATATTCCCTCAATATTTTAAGTTTCTGATAACTGATAACACTTGTCGAAGCCATTATATGAATTTATGTGAAATTTTCAAGAGAAATAAGGGGTTTTCACATATTTCATGCGGTTCATTTCCCGTTCTAACTTGCACAAAGGGAAAGGTTTATCCTTTCTCTTCACCTGAGAAATACTTCCCTATTATATTTTGGTTTAATCTTGATTTGAATATAAACTGCCGTTACTTTGGCAAAGGACCCATTGAATTGAATATAGTGACTGATTGATAGTCGTTTAACAACCACGATTGGCGCCGCTACCGGCGTCGTCGTGGTTGGGTAGACGCTCAACTAGAACTGTCGCACACTGGGTAGGAACCTAGACACATGCCAGAAAATCCAAATGAATTATTTCGAATGTGATGGCAAAAATGATATATTTTCAACATTCAAAAAGTCCCCTTTCGCGTAGCATTTGGTCGGTTACGGACGCTTCGTTGAATTTATTGGCGTTCACATAAAAATTGGATTTGAATATGGTGATATTTTTAGATAAGATCTGTTCCTTAACCATCCCCTCCTCTATTTATTACCCTATCAACCCCATATATATATTTATATTGTTTTCGAAACAAGTCATGTGTAATAAAATAAAACTTATGTGGTATAATACAAGTGGTTCATAAAAAAAATATATGATCAACATGTCATTCCACAAAGTTAATGCCGAATCAATAATCAATAAAATTTACAATGCTCGGAACTATGTATATATTGAATTGTTAAAATCTCGATCCAGAAACGATTTAAGAAAAATTGCGTAAAAAAATATGTGCCTTTTGTTATTGTTTTTCTCTTGTTTTCTTCCCAAAATTGATTTTTTTGTAGGTAATAATAATACACATTAAGCAACAAAGAATTAAATTTTTTGTGAAGATTTTTCATACTATATTTCTTTTATATGAACATTTCTTTTTACATACAAAATATATTTGCAAAAAACAATTCTTTTGTAAATAAAAGGGAATGACATAATTTTTAGTAATGAATTTACCTATTCAATATGAATTACAGAAAACAAACACTGGTTAAAATATAGTTGAACAGAACATATATTTCAAAATTATAATCACAGTATATCCCAGCAGTTTTTATAAGTTTTCGATGAATTTCGTGTTATACACAAAATTATACAAATATTTTTACCCCTATATATTTTCAAATAATTGTCACTTATAAATTCTACAATAAAGCTTAGCAGATTACAACCACCAAATATTTCATACATAAAACACGTAAGCATATATGTGTAATGTCTAAAACCTTTGCAAGATTTAGGTTCCAAAACTAGTGAATTATTATTGATAATCCTGTACTGTGATTCAATGCCTAGAGTCATGAATTTCTCAGTTTGGGAAGGGACGGAATCTATAAATTTCATGTTCATCTGTCATCTGCATGATTTAAGGACTTTCATGGTGAATATGATGCGTCTAACGATCAGTGGGTCACTTTATTCTACCTAAATTGTGCAGTCGAAGTTCCGATCAATGATTTCCCTAACGGACTAGTTATATTTATTTTTAGTTACACTTATTACGTTTAATTAAAAGTAATAAATATTCAGGATAATTCTTTTTATGTATTTTTGCAAATAAGTAAATAACTTATGAGCAAAGCCTTTTGGCATCAGAGCGCTGAAAAGACACAACACTGGTATCAATAAACAATGAAATGTTATCTTATGTGTATTATACAATTAATGTACATACTGAGTTTTGAACAGAAATGTGTATATTAATATGAGCGATGTATTTCATACATCAAAGCGCAATTTTCTCTTATACATGAAAAGATAACAATGATTACCAAAACCAGTCAATTTTCAATAAAGAGTCTTATTGAACGTATAAAATAGGATTCCTCATATTTTGTGTTGGCCCACTACTTGCACGAAAAACGAAAACGAAAACGCATATAAATAAAATTAATCTATTTTTCCAAACTATTTATACACACAGAAAAAAAATATATCTTCAATTCAATATTATTATTGTGGGAGAAGAATCTCGAAAAAAAATGCATTTTTACTTATGTATATTAGATCTATAAAAATATTCTTTATGCTGAATTTTAAATTACTATATACATCGATTCTGTAAAACTTCATTATGACATGAAAACTTAATTAATAATATAATAATACAACCCTTATAAGCACCCGAATGGTGCATAGGGCACTGTGTCATATAAACGCAGTGTAATCTTGATCGTTTATACATGAAGGAAAGGTGATCAGCCCTCCGCTTCAGGTACCAGTCCATGGTAATTTTGAATAAATATTACAGTGAAAAAATCACTTATATTTATTTTACCCCTCTTGGGAATCGAACCCGGGACCTCCAGAACGGTAGCCGAGCGTGCTGACCATTACACTACGGAGGCGGACATTAATTAAGAAAATAAAGTTCGAATTGTAACAAAATCAAAAGGGAAAATAATCATAATTGAGTTATTCAAATTAAAAATAGTAAAAATATAATAGTTAGGAAAAAAAACATTGCGTTGAGCACATATATCGTGAGCATGCGGAAAAACTCACTGAGTCAAAAATAAAACGTTGAGTACTGTGGCAATTTAAAATACAATTTTTAGGAAAATCGGCGCAAAGACGCGCAGCTGTAAGTGCTCAACGATGTGAATAGTTATTGGAAAATTCTATACTAACGTATAAAAATACGTACATACGTATTTTTATACGTTATCATCGATATGGGTAATGAGTTACGTATGTTGAAGTTCTCTCTAACGACACTCTATATGTAACATGTTTTCTCACTTACATCCAATTTGTCCCAATTTTCATTTCAAACATCATCCATCACTAATGCGATATGCCTGTGAGTTGAAATTTATTTTATATAATAATAATATTATAAAAAATCGGTTGTATTTCTTACTGAAGACATTTCTATATAACACATTTACTGAAAAGTAAATGTGTTATACAGAAATTTAGTAAAAAAGAAAACTCAATTGATTGTCAAAAATAATTACATTATAGTTAACAAAAAATAAATGAAAAACAAAACTATGTACATATATTTATATATGTATATAAATATACGTACAAAGTTTTGTTTTTCATTAATTTTTTGTTAACTATAATGTAATTATTTTTGACAATCATTTAAGTTTTCATTTTTTACTAAATTTATTCAATAATTATTGGAATATACCCAATTTTTTCATTCTTCATTTCATATGTGTGTGTGTGTGTGTTTTTAGTGGACTGATTATTAGTGTTTTTTTTTGTTTTGGACCCAAAATAAGAACACAAATACTCCTTTAATAATGAACATAATATTTTACCACATAAAATATGTACAACATTTTTATTTTAATTTCAAAGGACTCCACTGAAGTAACTTATCTTCGATACATTAAAATCAAGTATTTGAGAGAACGAAAATTATTATATTCCATGAACCTTATCAAAGGATGACTCAATTCAGATATTTCAACGGTGTGGTTTTCGAAATTATTTCACGTTTCTCAACGGAGAAGACTGACAATTTCAGATTGAATGTTATGAGGAGATTTATTTCTTAATTATATCTACCGAAGAAGACTAATAGTTGCAAATGCACGGTTTGATTATGAGCACACAAAAGTCAGGTAAGTTGAGAAGCGAATTTCAATTTTCTGGGGTGTTTTATTAGAAATTTCTTATATTTCGACCATAATGACTCTTAATAGGTTTATTTTTTGAAATTTTTTAGCACTACGTCAAAATAATCAGTCAGTTTTTTTTTATTTATTTATTTTTTCCATATACATTTAGAAAAATTAAAAAATCTGCCAAAATGATATTATGATAAGCGTAGGAACCCATTTATAACGAAACGGCAGAAAAAAATTGTGAGCTATATCGTAGTCATACAGGAGAGAGTGACCAAGTGCATTGTTTTACACAAACGTGATCATTGACTATTTAATATCTTACTAGCTTAATATTGCCCTGAAAAAATCTCAAAGGATTTTAATCTTGGAAGTATAATATAATGACTTGTTAAAATGACTAACTGCATTGGTGTTTATTTTCTTGCCAAGCAATAGTGACTTAAATGGCCCTCCTGAACATTTTACGTTTTGGTAGTTAGTCACTTTCTCCTGTACGACTACGATATTTCCGGTTAAAACTTTTCAGTAGTTTATATTTGTCTGGCATATTTCTTTTTATTATGAAAAAAATATATATATATAACCAATTTTTAAGACGGATAAGTTAATTCTAGTATGATACTTTTTCTCTTTAATGGCTTTTTACCCTTCTATGTAGAGGGTTCTAGCCAGTATCAAGATATTTTTTTTCACACTTTTTATATTTGAATTTAAAATATTAGTACCATTCCTGTTAGTTGTGTGTGTTTTATTACTAAAGATAGTTTGATTATTGATTTATTTTACATTTATCATACACCCTTACAAATTTAAACAATCAATTTAAATAAACGAACAAATCATTTTATATACAAGTTTACTAGGGGAGGTTAATAAGGTTGAGATATTAGCGGAAAATGGAATGGTAATGCTGGCGAGGTCTGATAAGAGGCTCAGGTAGCCGTCATTTAACAGGCACCCAAAGAACATGTGATCTAGGTCCTCCTCTTCAAGACGACATTCACACATGGCAGTATTCCGTAGGTACCTAGAACTTTTTACTTAAAGGTTAATTTATTAACCTTTGTTAATATATGTTAATTTATTATTTGTTAATTTAAACTCCCTTCTTCCTTTGCCCTCCTTATTATCATCTTTTGTTAATTTATGTTTCTTTTTAAATGTCAATTTGTAATTTATGTTTTTTTTTTTAAATGTTCAAGTACTATCTGCCCACTGATTGCAAACGGCTATATATGGTATCAAACGTTTTGATCAATATCACTAGTCCGTCTTTGGTCGGTTGGAAGATATTGCTTTTTAGCAATAAGCCCGCCAATGTACTTTTTTTATTTTCTGTACATGAAGTTTAAATAAATAAATAAATAAATAAATAAATAAATAAATAAATAATTTATATTATCTAATCGACATATTTTAGAATATTTCATTGCGTTTATTGTATTCGATTGCTTTTTTTTTTGCTTGTAAGAAATGAAATAAGGCTATTGTAAAGTAATAACTTCGAATCAGGTTTCGTATCGGGTCGTGGTCCCGTGGTTAGTGTCGCGGACTCTTAAGTCAGAGTTTCTTAATTCGAATCCACTCAACCACAATTTGATACCTATTTATAATAATGAGCCACTTAGGCTCACATAAATAGTTTAAAATTGTGTGTAAATAATAAAAACGTAAATATTTCTCTTTTTAAAAAAAATTATAATAAAAAAAATATATATTATAATAATAAAATAAAATAAAGCTATCAATTTCAACAATGTTAACGTTTACCATTCTGCCCATTATTAATCAACCGTAGCGTTTTGATTCTTCAATGGTTAATATACATGTTTAGTATCTAAATATACATTACCCTATATTAAGGACCCCTGTGTTTCAATACGGTATGAATATAAAAAAAAAACATTTAAAAAAATGGAATAACCTGGTAAGCCACTACTTCAAGAGGCTTGTCTGCAGGTAGGAAAGTAAGAAGAACGTGAAAAATACACCACAAACACCCAGACCAATTAAAAATAAATCTGTCTTAAATTCATGTTACAATTGGCGGAAATCAAACCCGCGGCGCCAGTTCCACAGTCGATCGTCTACTCAACTACGCCACGGCACCTGTCCAACCCTTGAAGAATCAAGCATGTTGTTAAGATTCTTCTAGGTTGAATATTTATATATGCATATATATATATATATATATATATATATATATATATATATATATATATATATATATATATACATATATATATTTATATATATATATATATGTTTATATAAATATATATATATATATATATATATATATATATATATATATATATATATATTATATATATATATATATATATATATATATATATATATATATATTTATATATATGTATATACATATATATATATTTAGATATATCTATATATATATATATATATATATATATATATATATATATTATTTCGAAATATACGTTATCCTATATCAAGGACCCCTTTAGGATGGATGTTTAGATAAATAAAAAAATGTCATTAAGTTAACAATGTTTTTTGCAAAAAAAGCCTTTTTTATTGTGATTTTAGACTGAATGCAAGATTTGAGGCAACCTTTAATGAAGGTATTTTTTTTTTACTAAACAATGAAGGGTGTAATGTAATGTAATGGTTGCAATGTAGGTCTATTGATTTATTCTTTCCACCTTTTTTAATAAACTTTTCCACTATCTCTCATGGTTTTCAATTTTGTTTCAGGAGGCGGGAAGAGAGCTACCCGCATCACTATAATGACGGCCATCTTGATTTGGTTACTGGCCATGTTGTGCGCCGCACCAGCTGCCGCAGGATCGTACCTGAGGGTCTTTCAAGTCAATCCTACGACTCAGGTGAGTCATGTTGTCACCCTTTTCCATCTTCGTCCTCATTACTGAGGGTTGTGCCCCTTTTCGAAGCAATCACTCTTCTCCAGTTATCCCTTGACTGCGCTGTACGTAGCGCTCCAACCTCCGAGGTGCTTGCTGCTGTCTTAAGGCCTAGTATTCGTTAAATAGCAACATGATTTCCTTTAAACCCAGGGAACATTTGACGATCAAATTCGTTTGGAAACACCATAACTACTAACACCATAGCGAAACAATTGTCATCAAATTGATTTTAATGTGTTCTGTTTAAAAATTAAAATACAACTTGGTAGAATAAAAAAATCAGTTTTTGATTAAACATTTAATGTATACATTTGACTTTTTTTTTTTCACTGTTTTTAATTTTTTTTTTCGAAATAAATTTAAAAAAAAAATCGATTTTGAAAAGAAAGGCGTTATTGAAAGATAAGGAGTTAACAAAAATATCTTAAAATATTTTTTCAAAACATAATAAAATTAAAAAAAAACAAAAACACAAATATTATAATATGTATTCTAAAAAATGTGCACGAACTGACGTACCGCTCTATGCGTTGCCGGAAGCTTACTGAGTTTTATTATTGCTGGTATGGTCTTAACTTAATCGGTCCATCGTATGGTTGATCTTTCTCTTCCTCTACTCTCCTCCAGGCTACCGATTACAACCAGTCGTTCCAGGCCATCCTCATTGCCACGCGCAACGGGTCCAAAGAACTAAAGAATCCGTCGTGTACAGACATTGGCCAGAGTCAAGCCATGTTGTCACATGTCTTTGTAATTTACAGTGTAACACAAGTAGGTCAGTGGTCAGGATGTAATTAATAAAGGTCTTTCTATGTCGCAAGTAGCTATCCCATATTTTAATTAAACACTCTGAGAACCGGATACAGTTCATCTTCAACAAGGCGCATTCAGATTTTGAGCCTTAATTTGTTTCAAGACGCAAAGAGCGAAAGTCAAGTTCTGTGATAAATTTTGTAAGCATATAGTAATATCCGTGAACATGTCCATGAATATAAATGAAAACACATGAATATAATGTAATATACATAAACCACGTATATATTTTTTTATAAAACGTTTTTTTTTCACTTAAATCACTTTGAATGAAAACAGTTCATTCTTTAAACCATCATCCGTATCAAATGGTGCATAAGGCACTGCATCGGGTGTTATCTTGATCAAAAACGATAAGGTGATTTTTTACTTAATTTTGGTAATAACTACAGATATTTATTGTGAAATCTCTTAGGAATCGAACCTTAAACCTCCAACACTCAAGTCAAACGGTTTAATAATTCATAACTGAGCCGGATAAACTATACTATCATAGGTAATTACTAATCATGATCTAAAAAGCAGAAACACGTAAAACAAAGCCTAACACATATCTGTTTTATTATAAAGAGCTTTGATTATTACGCAATATCGTTGTACAACCTGCTTCCATTATCCAGTAAGTCATTAAAAGAAAACTAATTATTTTATTTAAATGACTTTATGGTAAATGTTATGTAAATGATCTATTCATAAATGGATAAAAGAGGTGAGTAGATCTGATAAAGATCGCATCATTCGGCAATGTCGTATTATGAATACATGTCACAAATAATTTTCTTTTTCCATAGTTTTATAAATAAGTTTTGTAAAATGTGCCCGCGGCACGGGAAAACTCAGTAAGGGCACATTTTTGTTATTAGCAATTTGTGATAATATGTATTATGAAATGTAAAAATAAATAAATAAAAAAAAAACAACAAAAAAAACCGCCTCTCGTCCGCCTCCGTAATGTAATGGTCAGCACGCTCGGCTACCGTACTGGAGGTCCCGGGTTCGATTCCTAAGGAGGGTCAAATAAATATAAGTGATTTTTTCACTCTAATATTTATTCAATATTACCCATGACTGGTTTCTAAAGCGGAGGGCTGATCACCTTTCCTTCATGTTAATGATCAAGATAACACTGCGTTTATATGATGCAGTGCCCTATGCACCATTGAGGTGCGGATAAGTGTTTGAATGAATGAATGAAATAAATTGTGTTTGTGGTGGTCACCCATGATTTTTTCATGACGCTTTGTTTCTCCGAAAAGTACTTTGGTTTATTCTCTTAATTTATAATTAGGATAAATCACGGTGATGGTTTTATCAGATTATTTTGGCTAAGCACGGCAAAATCTCAACTAGTGAAAACAAATAATTTAACCAGAACCTCAACACAACTTTCTTTGTTCGATTCAAACCACCTTCTCTCGACTAGTTGAAATAATTCAAAACTTTTACAAACGTGAATGCCCGTAAAAGGTTTTATGTCGTAGAATATTATTTGATTTAATAATGTAACATTGTAATTATGCAACAAAAAATAAATTTAATAAATAATTATTTGATACAAATGATTTTTTTTTAGATTATGTGGTGTTTTAAATTATTATTTATTAAACTAGCACTAGTATGTAACCCCAAGTACCCTTATCATTGCTGTAAGTGTCTTTTCCTCCTTCTTATTTTGTTTACCAATCTATTAAATGGTTCTTATTAATTGGTAAATTCAGTTTTTCTTTTATTTTCTCTCCCTTACAGCAGGTTATCTTTATTCTTTCAAATATTCCATCACTTAATCCAAAAATCTAGAGTGCAGCTCTGAGCACCTTGTTAAGTTAACATAACATCAATCCAGTGCAGTTCCCCATACGACATTGAGTACGATAGAAGCACATTCAGATTCTTAGTAGGTATGTACATAAATATAAGTAATTAAGATCAAATCTAGCCACCCATTTCTTTACTCCTGGAAAATAAAGAAGACTTATTTGAAAATTTACCCACATTGAATGAATTTTCGTTGCCGATAAACCAACCAAACAAACTAATATACTAGTGGATCCATTTCATCGAAATACAACAATACGAAAAATTCGTAAAAAAAAACCACGTAACCGTCAACGTTAGCTCAGTTTAGTACTGAAAATCGACGTTTATTATGGTAAATACAACAATTTATTTAAAGTAAAACTGTGTGAAAGACATCTTTTATAATGAAGCAAAATTAAAATGAACGTATAAGACACTGTGCATACTAATTATCGTACATACGTGTTGTGCGGTAGTAGGCATTTTTTTTAAATAAAGCATATTTAGTCTTAGTTATGTCCAGAGTTTAGTACGGTAATCTAACACAAAAAGGAAATGACATCATTTTTAAAATATTTAAATTCTTCAAAAATGATGGAATTAAAAAAAATCTGGCAACGTTTATGAAATTAGAAAAAAAATATATGAAAAAAATTCAAAAGGTATAAATGGTTGGATTCAATGAAATCTTGTGATATAATTTATGAAACTTGATAATACAAGATATTTTTGAAGAAAGAAAGAAGTTGTTTCTCTTAATTGCTGCTCCAACTGTCCCTTTCCTATTTTTGAAATTCATCCTTTTGCACGGATTTTGAACTTATTTCTTATGGGATCGAATTGTATACAAAGATAAAATGCCTTTTGGTAAAATAAGTTTTCATCTCTGCCTTTACTTTCAGATCACATAATGGGTAAGGATGTGTGATGTTTTGTTTTATTTATTGTTTCGGCATTTACTTTGTGGTAAGACACGTGGAAATTGTTAAAGAAAACACTTGTTTTGGTACCAATTGAGTAAATTTATTACAACATGTTTCGGAAGCTAAGCTTCCATCTTCAGGTCTTAACGTAAACTGTTAACGATTAGACCTGAAGATAGCTTAGCTTCCGAAACTGGTTGTCATAAATTTACTCAATTGGTACCAAAACAAGTGTTTTCTTTATAAATATTACATTTTTTTAAATGTATTTTGAAACCTGATTAATTAATATAAAATAAAGGAACAACTGTTTGACATTTTGTACATTTATTTAATTTTACTGGGTCAAATTTAAATTAAAATATCTATGCAAAACTGTGAAGACAATCTAAAAGTAAACGTTAAACTGGAAATTTAGTCAACATTCAAATTAAATAAAAGTGGAAAAAGCTAAATACTTGTACTCTTATCATATAAAATGCAGTTCCACTAAAATTAATGTTCAAAATTAAAATCTGATTTATGTTATTGCAAAACACCTGCACCAATATCAGCGAACAATATTATTTTTTTAATTTTGAGTTTATTATACTTGGTATAAGTAAAAAATAGTAATAAAGGTTAAAAAAATGAAAAGATATTATAATACAGAGTGACTGTTGAATTAATTAATGAAAAAAAATAATTACGTTTTGTACTGACGTTTCTTGGTGGAACTACATTTTATGGAATAAAATAACAACTACTTATGTATTTTTTCCACATGAATTTTATCAGACCAGTTACAACGAAAGCCGGTTTCTGGTCAAATAAAAATCACGTGGAAAAAATTACATGATTGTTATTTTATTCTACCAATTAATGAAAATAAAAATCGATGGGAACTGTCGTAATGTGACCAATGCCGAATCAATGAGTGAAAAAAATATTTCGGACTGGAACACAACACAACACTCTTGTGTATGTGAGCGTATTTATTTTCCTCTGTCATAGGAAATGAACATAGAATAAGAAAGCTTTATAAAAATATTTTCTTTAAGTACGTACTTCATAAGTATGAAGAAAAGATTTACGTGAAGCCTTCCTACACGTGTAAATACTTTCACATCACTTACTCTTCTGAATTTTACTCCAGGAATATTATTTAAAATAAAAACAAAACGAAAATATAAAAAAATATCAGTAAAAAATATTTCTTTTTTTTTCTAAGAATTTTAAAAGTATTTCTGTACTTCATTTATATAAAAAAAAAAACATTGTCTGGAAAAAAAAGAATTTTAAAGCAGAATATTTTTATACGAAGAATACGATACGTAAATACTTCATTTTTATGATATTTTCGGTAAGTCTGGCAGCTTAAGTATAAAAATTGGAAACAAGTTGTAGTAGAGCGGGGTTTAAAATCTTACAACGAAACAACAAGATTATAATCAAAGCCCAAGATCAATATCAACAAACAATTCCAATGCGGTTGAATTGTTTATCTATCGTTTTTATAACGAAGACGGTAGCTTGATCATTTCAGAGTTTGTAACTAAGAACGTATATATATATATGGCGAATGGAAGCCGGAGAACCGAACGACGACGGCCGAACTTTTTCGGACCGGAACTAATGTCTTTACTTGGCACGATCAGATCAATCAAAACCTTAAATCTGGTGGTGTCAAAAGTCTGCGTTAAAAAGATGTGTGGAAGTGAAGGAAGCTAGGAGTATATGTCAAAACAGAATAGTGTGGTGTTCCATCCTTTCTGACTACCCTTGCGGGGATATGACATGGTGGTAGTAGAAGCAATGGCGTGCACAGAGTTTTTAATTAAGGTAGGCGTAGGGTTGGGTAACGATTAGGGATAGTAGGCACTGGTCGTTTAGAAACACCATATTTAATGGAACGCGAGTAATCCAGGCTAGGCACTGCTTTTTTGCCTATAAAGAATGCACGCTTCTGAGTAATAGAAGTAGTATAAATATATATATATATATATATATATATATATATATATATATATATATATATATACATCTTATTTGATGATTTACGTATTATCATAACGTATTTCATTTCCGTATTAATTCTAAATCTGTGAAATTTTGGGAATTCTTTCCAAGGTGATTCAAGTAATATTATGTATTTTCATTCTCAGGTAAATTTTAATTCTTGGAGCGAAAAACTCATGAAGCCGAAAGCGAAGTTGATTACATTCTATTTTAATTGCAATTTTCAACTTAAATACGAAAACTCATAATTATATTTGAAAAGTGGTTCGTTTTGCCCTTCGTTTAGTACTCAAAACTATCATATTCACAATGTACATTTTATCTAAGAAATTTTTACTCATTTGCATTGTTTTGAACTATATTGCTCGCATGTAGGTCCATTTAATACTAAATAAATTATTTTGGTAAATTCGTCAACAGAAAATTAACAAGTTTCTAATTAAACTTTGTTAATTTTTATATGTTCAGTAAAACCTCGATAAACATATAACGGGCGTCTATTTAATGAACTTCGGATAAAACGGACAAAAAATCCAATCAAATATAAGAAAAGCATTAAAAACGTCATGTTAATATTGAACATGTTTAAATTCAAGTGTTACCGCATATAAAAGATTTTTGGGGGCCATGATAAACAAGTCATACGTCTAGCACTAGAATTTGAGAAGAAATGCCGTTTTGCCAAAAATTACGTTATCAGTGGTAAGATCATATCTCGATGATCTAATAACATTTGTTGCCAATAGTTATTTGATAGATATGGAATAATGGGTGACAGTATAACCAATCGTAAGATAACGAAGTTCACATTTTACATTTAGACCTGTAAACTGAATGGAAATGAAGATGGAAGCTTAGCTTCTGAAACAGGTCGTCATAAAATAAACTTAAGTGGTAAAAAAACAAGCGTTTTCTTTAATAATTTCATCATGGCTTACTAAAAAGTAAATGCCGAAACAATAAATAAAATACATTTGTATTATTTAAAGTTCTTGGCGTGCTACCCTTTCCCCGAGGAGTGGGGACCCGACTACCCCCGCATCATAGTTCTCCTTCGCTTCCTGCTGTACTACGCCCTTCCCCTGGCAGTCATTGGCGTGTTCTACGCGCTGATGGCGCGCCACCTCGTGCTCAGCGCGCGCAACGTGCCCGGAGAGCTTCGAGGAGCGCAGAGACAAGTGAGTAATTCATAAAGCCCTACTTTTTTTGACATCTCAATAAAGCTTGAGAATATGGAAGTCTGGGCATTTACGGGGCTTACGACAGTCATAGGCTGGTTTAAGTGATCACTTTACACACGTGTAAAGTGATCACACCAATTCCACCTATGATTGACAACCACACTACTTAAATTCGTGTTCTACATATATATGATACAATTTTGAAACATTGTACAAGAATCAATAGAATTTTCACTAGTGACATCTATTGGTGAGACGAAGAAGCTTTTTTATTGAGCAGAAACTCTTATATTTGTTTGTGAGGTCCGAATCTTGGATGTCAATCATAGGTAGAATTGGTCAATGCATAGATTTCTATATTCCTCTTTATCTACATTGAGATGTCAAAAAAATTATATGATAAATAACTCCTATAATTAATGGAAGATAATCCAGATTTGTGAACAAGTATTTGGACACACTAAAATTTGTGTTATTTTTAGCATTTTTCTTACTTATTATTTTTTAACATTTATAATTTATGTTTATTTATTTTTTAAATATAATTTAAAAACGATAAATTAAAAATTATATAGATAAAAAAGAAATCGCTCCCTCAAACAAATGTGTGAAAAATCATTGTATGACAGAATTAAAAACCAAGATATAAAAAAGGAATGTAAGGCTGAACTAGGGATAGTAGAAAAGATTAAGAAGATTTCTTTAAGGTGGTCCATACACGTGTCCATACACGTGGAGCGAATGGTAGTAATAGGAGTATAGTAAATTATGTTAGTTATTTCTATTATGAGTCATGCAATCAATAATAATTATTTTGTATTTTACATCTCAACAAAGATTAAGAAGAATATGGAAATATGGGTATTTACAGGGCTTACGACTTTTAATAGGCTGGTTTAAATTATTATTTAGTACACTTTTACAACGAACGTATGAAATTAGATATATTTTCATAAAAATAATGATATATGATAGTTTAAAAATATATGTACAGCTCAAGTTATGTCGTTTGTTTGTATCAACTGGTGAAAATAATCTTCTCGTCACAAAGCGATTTGTATGTTTCCATAAAAATTAGATTTTTCTCTACTTATTTTCCTTTCGATAGTGAAAAAAAAATAGACAAAAATAAAAATTCATTTTGGAGTGCCGACTGTGAATGTTTTAGTTATTTCTAGAAGCTAATTTAAATATATTATAATTTTACATATTTTACATGTATTTAAGGTAATATTATTAGATTAAGCTTACAAAAACGCTGAAGTAAAAATTAAAAGATAATTAACACCCAAGAAGTTTTAATTATAATCGTTTGAACATTTCTAAATTATGTTTCATAACTTGATGAAACATGGTAACGTGATCGGTAGTTTGGCAAGTTTGTTTGATTGTACTCGTAACTAACGAATTTAAAATAATTACTTTGATGGAATGAGCGCCAATTAAACTGTAAAGCGTCAATTATATATACCATACGTACGTATTTGTATTCATACGTTAAGCGTTATTTAATTACTACAAATTATCATCCCTTAACCAGTATTGATATTATATTCATGAAAGTACTAAGCTTCCTAGAGCATCCTTATGGAATTAACATGATATTTTATTTACAAGTGAAAATACTTTATATGAAAACAGCACCTACATAATTGCTTCAAGGGCTTTAAAAGGCAGTATTACTAAACTAAAATATATATCTAAAGCTTTTAACATGAAACTTACTACTTTACAACACTCTATACTAAACTACGTTATATGTACTGTGCATATCACAAAAAAACAACACATTACACAACACATGTGTAGTATATTTTTACTATAAACTGGTTACATATTAAAAATGTAAATATAAAATAAAATTTATTAAGTAAATACAAAAATAATAAATAAAATTTTGATAATTAAATTATCAAACTCCTTTTTATTTTTTTTTATTGCATTTTTTATTTTTATGTTTCTAAAAAAATAAGGGAAATTAATTTCATTCATTGATTTGGCAGTAGTCATAATACAAATAACTAACATAAGAAAAAAGCGATACTTTATCAATTTAATATTTAATATATTAATTAAAAATCTTATCTTTGTGGCTAATTTTTATTTTATTTGAACATATGTTAAACAAATAATACGCAGTAAGATTCTTAATATTGACTTTAATTTGCATACCATGTTCATAATATATTCATTTCATACATATTATCATGTGGGCTGGGAAAATAATTTGATGTATGAAAATTGAATGTGGTTTTGTAGCTTAAAATATTACAAGCATAACCGTGTCTTTTTTTATATATAATGTTATAATGAAATGTGGAATATTGAAATTTTAAGCTTTTTAATAAGAATAAAGTTTATAAAACTCTGTCGGTAAATATAACAAAGTCATTTATTTATGTAAATATTCAAATAAAATTTAAACAAATACAAATGGAAGGTGTTAATTTTTGAAAAATATTTATTTATTCAGAATGAAAAACAAACATTTTTTTTTTCATAGAGCATTGAAAAAAAAATTAAATTAGTTGAAATTCCACGTAGTCTCAAATTTCAGACCGGCCCCTGATATGCACAAATGTAACGGAAATCGACAACAGTACACAAGTTTCATGATTTTTAGATTTATTGTTAAAAAACCTAACTTTTATTATTTATTGATTTGGCGTTTAATTTGTTTAAATTTATGTGTGAATTTTTATATCAAACATAGATTTTTTCAGTCTACTAAGTTGTGTTTTATTAAAAAAAAACAGATTATAATTAATATTGTGGCAATTGTTTCACCCTGTTATGACATTTTCAAACGAATGAACAAACATTCGTTTGAAAATGTTTGAAAATCCCCATTCGGGGATCCAAAATAAAAGATCTGAAAAAAAACTTTATGGAATGATATATATTCTTACCTTATGTTTTCTCATTTATTTATTTTAAATATGCTTCTTATGCCTATTTATTAAACCTGTTTTTTGTTTTTATATTTTACCATGTATTAGTTTTGGTCATTAAAAAAAAAAACATTTTTGTCACTCTATTATTTGTGTTCCAGTATGTGTCAATAAAAAATACTCATCGGGAATATGATCTGTATATATGACTTATGTATGTAATATATTTTGTAAAAATAAATAAATAAAAAACAAATAAAATAAAATTCCATAAAAGGGCGAAACAATTGTAACAATATTCAATTTTATGTGTTTTTTTAATAAAATGCAACTAAGTAGACTCAAAAAATCTGTGTTTGGTTTAAAAGCCGATAGGTCATCAGGTCATGAGAGGAGCCAATCGTGATACACCGATTTCATGGCAATTACTCTTCAACAAAGACGAGTACTTTTATGGGAATGTTCGATCGCATAGGCAGATCTTTAGGCTTCACGCTTTCCATATATTCTAGCTAACTGACGTCAGGATTTAATATAGGTAGAATATTTCATGACAGACTTCAGGTTAAACTCAAAGACAGGCCTTTGTTCAAACTTTTAATTCAATAGGGTGAGTTCAGGTTCGTACAAAATCCATAATATTTTACGTTATTTTTTAAACAAGAATTCTTAAAAGCCTTTAATATAAAAAATTAGTTCTATGATTATCAATAAACAATACGTAATTAAATTCAATATATAAAAAAATTGTGTAGATCGAATGTTTAAATTTAATTTTAATCGCTTTTACCAAAAATAATATTTTCTAAACTTCATTGTAAACGTTTGACTTTTTTTAAATTACAATGTTATCTAAATCAATAAACAAACAATAAACAATGAATAATTGGAAATACTAATTTTGGAACAGTATTATTAAAATACGGTAACATCTAGTAAGAAACAAAGTTCAGAAAAGATAAGTAAAAGAGCGCACTCGTAAAAGTAAGAACAGGTTAAACGTACGATAAAAACATACTTTAGGATATAGATAGAAAATAATATAAAACAGGTTAAGAAGAAAATTGAAAACAAAGTAACTATAGGTAAAGTAAACGCAAGCAATGAAGAAACACGGTATAAAGGAAGATGAGAAGTAATAACATAAGACATAATCAAAACTTTAGTCATTTTCAGTAGGTACCCTGAGAGGCAAATATGAGAAAAATATGATGAAAATGTAAATAAACCAGTTAAATTGAGAATATAGTATGGTAAGTTATCTTCGGACACTCATAAAAATACGTTGCTGTTTGATTTCGACGCTTTTTCATGTATCATATAAACAGGACGTTTCAATATATATATATATATATATATATATATATATATATATATATATAAATATATATATATATATATATATATATATATATATATATATATATATATATATATATATATATATATATATATATATATATATATATATATATATATATATATATATATATATATATATATATATATATATATATATATATATATATATATATATATATATATATATATATATATATATATATATATATATATATATATATATATATATATATATATATATATATATATATATATATATATATATATATATATATATATATATATATATATATATATATATATATATATATATATATATATATATATATATATATATATATATATATATATATATATATATATATATATATATATATATATATATATATATATATATATATATATATATATTTATATATATTTATAGAAAATAAATATAGAAAACAGTATTTTTTATGCTAAGAAGATACCCAAATAATCTAATTATTCTGTTGAATTTATGTAATGATTTTGTTTTCTGTGAATGTTAAGGGTACTTTTATAAAAATAAATTTCAAGGAAGTGCTTGTAAATAAACAAATTGCCCATATCCCGAGCATAGTAAAAAAGCGAAAAATATTTTTTACAACTTTTTGAGCGTTTCCAAATATTGGTTCGCAAATCTCCATTCAGGAATGAATAAATGTTTCTCGATTCAGGAGTTATTTTTATATTTTTCTGACAACTCAACATAGATTCAACAATACGGAAGTCTGAGAATTAACAGGGTTTTTATGATTTGTCAGGCTGGTAAATTGATTACTTTATACACGTGCCACTCTTACCATGAATGACAACCACACTACTTAAATATATACTCCTAGATATAACATATCTATTTAATATGACCCTGGACTGGTACCTGAAGCGGAGGGCTGTTCATCTTTCCTTCGTGTGTCAACGATCAAAATAACACTGCGTTTATATGATGCGGTGTCATATACGCCAT
This sequence comes from Brachycentrus maculatus, assembly GCF_059751285.1. Classification (NCBI taxonomy): domain Eukaryota; kingdom Metazoa; phylum Arthropoda; class Insecta; order Trichoptera; family Brachycentridae; genus Brachycentrus; species Brachycentrus maculatus. The sequence continues at coordinate 51,832 of NW_028281741.1, read as the reverse complement.
TGGGTACGGATAAGGGTTTAAAGAAGAGGGTTTAAAGATAAGGGTTTAATTGTCGTGATGCAGTATTTATGAGTTCACAACACCCATCTTTGTTGGATTGAGAAAACTTTTATTTAGCAGAGACTTTTTAATTTGGATGTATGCAAGATCCAAACCCCGGATTATTTTTATGAGACTGGGAAACGCCTGAAAACGTTGTTGTCTTTTTATGTTATTCAACGAAAGTGCAATAATGTCTGAAACAAAAATAAAATACGAAATGATTCGCCATTGGATTAGTACTTTAAAATAAAAACATATTTTTACAAACTCCGAACCACATATTGAGTTTTCGACCTTCTGAACTTTTTTAGGTGGTATCAGGAGACAAGCATCGTTAAAGCGGCTGGGGCTAATCTTCTCTAGTTTAAAGAGGGTGAAGTCACCAGAGTGGTCGTAAATACACAGAGTAAGGGTTATTTTGGGAAGCCTTACACAATATTCACCCCCCGAGAAAGCCTCTTAGCATGGTTTCCTTGACAGTTAATCTGTCGGGGTCAATTGAAGATTGTGCAATATTCGGAAAATGTGGCCGGGTTTATAGCGAGATTAAAATCGATGCATAATTTTTTTTGCCTTTGAAAAACATCAGTTAAAAGTGTTAAAAGGCTACACATATGTTTCTTCAAGTGATAGATAGTATTTTTATACTGCTTATCCCGTTATATCGACTGTTGTTTTGTTATATATATTCTTAAATCCCTTGTCCGCACCAAATGGTGCAAAGGGTATTGCATCATATAAACGTAGTGTTATCTTGATCGTTAACACACGAAAGAAATGTGATCAGCCCTCCGCTTCAGGTACCAGTCCAGGGTAATATTGAAAAAAATCAGTTTTATTTATTTGAAACCCCCCCCCCCCTCTCTGACAATCGAACCCGGTACCTCCAGTACGGTAGCCGAGTGTGCTGACCATAACACTACAGAGGCGGACAAATGTATTGTTATATAAAGATGGTAATTTTATTTAAAATTTCGGACAAAATCAGATTCAACATCCTATGTTGCAAAATTAGTTTAAAAAAAAGTAACCTTACGGTCAAAATAGTAAGTATTCTTGGTCAATGTATGCATAATCTCTTCGGGGAAAAGAAATTGTCTATTCAAAAATTTGGATATTTTAACAATAATAAAACCCTTATCCGCACCCCAATGGTGCATAGGGCACTGCGTCATATAAACGCTGTTTTATTTTGATAGCAGTAAAAAAATCACTTATATTTATTTTACCCCCCTTGGGAATCAAACCCGGTACCTACAGAACGGTAGCCGAGCGTGCTGACCATTACACTACGGAGGCGGACATTCATATTCACGAAAACATTAAAAATAATAAAAACAGGAAATTACTGTCTTTCGACATAAATGTTCAGATTATTTTTTCTTTCGTTGTTAACAAAAAAGTGTTGTTTTTATTTATTTTTAGCATACAGGAAATAAATTTATTTACAAGCACTTCCTTGGAAGTTTTTTTTACAGAAACATCTTAAATATTCACAGAAAACAAAAAAACACCATTCAAATTCATAAGCCTCTCCCGCAAATTTCAATAATAAGTTAATTTTTCATCTTTGTATTTTGAGTATCAGAAACAAAATTAATTATTTTTTTACGTAAATATTTTTTTTTGACATCTCATCATAGATGAAGAAGAATATGGTAGCCTGGGCATTTACGGGGCTGACGACCGTCATGGTCTGGTTTAAGTGATCCCCTTACACACGTGTAACATTCACCAATTCTACTGATTATTGACAACAACACAACTCAAATTCTTGGAAGTTCTATATTTATGTATATATGAACCAATTAAGAAACATTGTTCTTAAATCACTAGAACTTCACTAGAGACATTTATTGGTTATTATAAATATATGTATTTATATGTATATATATATATAAATATATATATATATATATATATATATATATATATATATATATATATATATATATATATATATATATATATATATATATATATATATATATATATATATATATATATATATATATATATATATATATATATATATATATATATATATATATATATATATAAATATATATATTTATATATATATTGTAACATTCACCAATTCTACTGATTATTGACAACAACACAACTCAAATTCTTGGAAGTTCTATATTTATGTATATATGAACCAATTAAGAAACATTGTTCTTAAATCACTAGAACTTCACTAGAGACATTTATTGGTTATTATAAATATATGTATTTATATGTATATATATATATAAATATATAAATATATATATATATATATATATATATATATATATATATATATATATATATATATATATATATATATATATATATATATATATATATATATATATATATATATATATATATATATATATATATATATATATATATATATATATATATATATATATATATATATAAATATATATATTTATATATATATTGTAACATTCACCAATTCTACTGATTATTGACAACAACACAACTCAAATTCTTGGAAGTTCTATATTTATGTATATATGAACCAATTAAGAAACATTGTTCTTAAATCACTAGAACTTCACTAGAGACATTTATTGGTTATTATAAATATATGTATTTATATGTATATATATATATAAATATATATATATATATATATATATATATATATATATATATATATATATATATATATATATATATATATATATATATATATATATATTTATATATATATATATATATAAATATATATATTTATATATATATATATATATATATATATATATATATATATATATATATATATATATATATATATATATATATATATATATATATATATATATATATATATATATATATATATATATATATATATATATATATATATATATATATATATATATATATATATATATATATATAAATATATAAATATATATATATATATACATTTATACATGCATGTTTATACATATGTATTTTTATATATAAATATATATATTCTTATTTGTAAGATGTTTTTTTTTTATTTCACAGGATTTTGATTTCAAATGAAATGAAAAAAGAGTAAACTTCATCAAATATAAATAAACACAAGATTATTAAATTGTAGTACATATAATATGTTAAAGTATGCTATGTTTATTTGTATTTTTATTGTAGGTACGAGCTCGGAGAAAGGTGGCAATCACTGTGTTGGCATTCGTGTTGATTTTTGCCATCTGTTTTCTCCCTTATCACGTAACGATGATGTGGTTTTACTACAGGTAAGAATTATTATAATCATTTATAGATTTCAACCATTAAAATGTGACAAGACGAATAAGACAAATACATGAGGTATGAGACGGATCTTAATTGATAGATATAAATTAAATATGCTATTAATTCTTGTACATACTCAAGGAATATTTTCAAAGGCAAATTACAAATATAATCAATAAAAAAAAATAACGACTCACGTCTCAGGTTCTAGGCTTTGTAAAAAAACCGAAACCAAACATTTCCCTGTCAGCTGAATAGCTTTTTAATATTGCTACATATTATTCAAATATTTATTTTGATCCCTGTGAGAATCTAACTCGTGTCCTCCAGCGCAGAATCACTACAGAGGTGGACGATAGCACTACTAGTATTACAGTAATAATAATGACTGCACAAATCTTGTTTTTAAGATATATGTATGGTATGACCTTGACAGATAAAGGGACACAATTCATTTATATAATATTTGTAAATTTAGGTAGATACGTTGAAATATTTTCTAAATTGTATTTGTGAATTTCGTTAAATGCAACGAATGAGGTTGCGTTTAGTTTCAGTTTGTTGTTAAATGGGTTAAGAGCATAGGTATTTAATATAAGAGAATATGTTTTTTAGGCAAATGAGTAAAATCTGGTTATACACCCGTATATTTTGTTGCATGGAATTTTCGTTACAAAGTAAAATTTTTAACATCAGCAGTGCTGTATAACTGCTATTTTTTATTCCTTTTCTTCAGTTCTTATATGAGAAACTACCCTGCATTTATTTGAAAGCTACAAGAAGGTATTGTATTTTTATTTATCGATAAAGATTTTTCGGGAAAAAATAAATCTACCATATAATATTTCTCCATTTCTGACACGTCCGGTCCAACGTATTTGAAAACGTTTGAGAATCCCACACCATTCTAGACACGGAAAACTAAAACAAAGATCGTTTTCTTCAGCCGAATCCACGTTTTAGAATAACTTGTCCCTGATAATTAACTGTCGTATTTTGTGACCTTTTAAAATAAAAATGCGTTATGGAAATAAAGATTTTGCTGCTTCAATACTCCCATACTAGTTAATTCAGTTTTGAAAATAACCAATTAAATGTAATAAATCTTTTCAATGCTTCAACTTATCAATAATGTAGTTTTAAACATTAAAACAACTTTGTTAAAAAAATCAATATTATTTTTATTTTCACTTGATTAAATTTAACGTTAAAAGGTAAATGGAGAAATTTTAACATTTTTTTTATACGCAATTTATTTAAAATCACAACTTTAGTATAATTTAAGATAATTACATTAATAAAATCAGTTATGGACCATTTTTGATTTATCAAAACATCTAAAATAAGTTGATGGAAAATTTCAAAATAACCTTTCACTTCAATATAAAAATAATTCCAGGAAATTGAACCTTTAGAGCTACGCAAAAGCTTTATGTTTAAAACGATGTCTGAAATACAGATTAAATATTGTACTGAAAATCTTTTACTGTCAAAATAATAACACTTGCGCTAAAATACTCATTTTTCAAAGCTCCAAATTTTTTCAATGCTTTTCATAAGGATGATACATATGACAGAGATTAATTATTTCAATACGCTTTCACATACTTTTTCTCGAAATTGTGTATAAAAAGCTTTTTAAAATTACTTATTTTTTTAATGAAAAGCCTTTTTACGTATTTTTTTCATTTTTATTGAAGAACTTTTGTGATCGAAATAAAAGAACGTATTACTTGTTTTAAAGTCGTATTTTCCCAATTGCCTTTTTTAAGAAAGACGCCTTGGGGATCATTTTTATTCATATATGTATTATATTTTTTTTTACTAGTAACGCATATGTTTTGTAAATAAATAAATAAATACATTCAGTTCGATTTCATAACAGGAATATGCAGAATGTAATAAATAATGTAATTTTTTTATTTCAGTCCAACTGCAGAGGAGGATTACAACGCATTTTGGCATATCTTTCGCATCGTGGGCTTTTGCTTATCGTTCATGAACAGCTGCGTAAACCCTGTGGCGCTGTACTGTGTAAGCGGAGCTTTCAGGAAACACTTCAATCGGTATATCTGCAATTATTTCATGTGCACCGAATCCAATGTGTATTTAATCCAACTTCAATAATGTTCGAATTGCGTTGTACTGTAAATTCGTATGTCCTCTTTCTGCCTGAAAAAATAAACTCTAATTCGAGTCATCTCAATATTATTAATGTTTAAAGCATTTTTTTGTTGTTTTTTCTTGAATGTTTTTTGCAGTTACTTTGTGGCATATTTTATAAATTTTATAAAATAAAACCACTTTGTTTGTAACCACTTTTTTGTGTTAAAAACAAAGTTGTTTTATTTTATAAAGTTCATTTTCTATGCGGTTAGTCATTTTACTATTATTTTTTTTGTTCAAAGTCGTCGACTAAATTCGCATGTGATAACATTTTAAAGTGTGTGGATAGTGCCATGGTAAATACGGGTAGTATTGTTTGCATACTGTTGTTGTGATTGTCCTGAAAAAGGGGCGGGTACGTCTCGAAACCGGTGGGAAAAAATCTCTGTGAATGGTTATATATTCTCATTCGTAACTTGTAATTTTCGTACCAAGATGTTTATTTATCTCTGAATATAGATGCAGAAGTCTGTTTGAGGTGGTAATAACGAAGTTTGGGCATTTAAGGGAATTACAACCTGCCATTCACCATTCTTCTCATGATTGACTACCATATTACTTAAATTTTGGAATGTTGTATTAATTGTACGAATCAGAAGGTCCACTGCATTTTTTGAGGGTTTCTGCCAGTAAAAATACTTTTTGATTTTAACCATATATGTCGTCGACAAAGTTTTTTTTCCAAAATGTAGTCGATATTTTTAATGCTAAAAGCACTTACAACAAGCATACAAAGGTAAATAAAATTGATAATTATGTAAAATTATATTAATTAAATTGAACATTTGTACTTTAAAAGATACTCAACATCTCTTGCAAACAAACAAAGGTATAAAATATATTAAAAGCAAATACAACACAGCAACTATGTCGTGCTATGCACCATATTTGTGAAAAAGGTAACAAGTTATGGTAGAGATTGCACCTAGAAACTCTGAATCTAAGTCAGCTACAGACCACTGGACCAATATCGTACTCATCAATTGAAAAACCTCACAAATCTTTGATTTTGACTTGTTTTTGGCTATCAAGGTTATTTTACGATATTCTGATTAAATGGTGCAAACGTCATTAGATCATTAAATAAAATCTACCCAAATTAACATTCACGGTAAAAAGTACCTAGAATAAAATTATTAAAAAACCCTTAATTCTCAGTCTTGGCCTTTTTCAGTTTGATAATATGATATTGAAACAAATATTAATATACATGATGTATATTCCTACGTATGTATGTGGATAACAGCACAATGTAATGCAATCATGTGATCTCATTGCTTCCGATATAGATTTTTAACTTGATTATCCCTACCGTGCCGCAGTCTACCCTTAGTATACAGAGGATATAATTTTCGATTTAGAAATAATGTTTCCGCATAAAATAGTAATTAAATTTTAATATTGCATCATTTTACTCACAAAAAATGGTTATTGCTTTTATTTTGTTTTTTTTTTTGTATTTATTAATTTGTATTATATTACATTATTTACTTTAAAAATTACATGTTGAATGATATAAATACATAATTGAAAATGGTAAAAAAATGGGATCAATATCACGGCTGTATTATTGGTGCACCTAAGGGAAAAATCTGGAAAAATTGATAAATATTGAAGGCAAAAATATATAAAATTTGTATTAAACCGATTACTACATATAGAATAGCGACCAGAGCAGATACAGCGAAAACCAAATCTCTTCTAAGAACCTCAGAAATAAGGACATTGAAGTACATAACGGAAAACACGCAAAGATACCGAATAAGGAACACGGAAATCGGAAAATATGTAGAGCGGATAGGATAGTGAGGTATGGAAAACAACGAAGACGATTTTGGAATCCCCGTGTCAAGAGAATGCAAGAAAATAGACTGGCCCGAATTGCTCTTCAAGAGAACCCAGACGGAAGAAGACAACGTGGAAGAACTCCAATGCGATGGTGTCACATCTGAAAGTCCTCACAAGAAACGGATAATAGAACAGACAGATCTGAAATACTATAAAAAAGGAAGAATAAATGAGATCAGAAGTGTAAACGTATATCTTCTTGTGAAAAAATATCCTAATATCGAGAAAATTATTGTTATCTGTGCTCAGGAAAATTAAATTAAATGCTGATTTCTATTATTTGAGTTTGGCTAATTTTTTCGAAACCTAATTGTGAATCGTATTTAAATTTCATTTGCAACTAATTTAACATGAATCGGATAAAACGAAATGAAGGAAAAATAACGTCGAGAATCGTTTAATTTATACAATTTAATAAAATGGTGGCAATGATTTAAAAATGGTCCGAGTAAATAACGAGGGTTGTTTTCGTTTGAGTTGTGATAAAAATGAAAATGAAAAAAAAGACAATTAATCTTATTGTAAGCTTACATTTTTCATTGACAATGCAACTATGTAGAACGGGGATCCAGAATTGTTTTTTACCCGAATGTATTTTGGTATCAAATAACAAAAAGGATCATAACGTTTTTGTATGTCAGAACGTTCTCCATTGTTTCGATTGTAATTTTGTTTTGGATGCCTACATGTGTTGGAATTGGGGCGATGAAACTGTTTTTACCCTGAAGTATTCCAAAACATGAGTATATTTGGATCAAATAATTCACGAAGAATTGCCGTAAAATGCGTGTGATAAAAACCATTATTGTTCCTCACTTGGATGAACGCTCATAAGAAAGGCATGTTTATTGAGCCTTCAAACGTACGGCAATGTATATATTTTTTGCATTAAGGGGGTTCGTAATAACGAATCTAGAGATTTATAATGGTATTGTTAGCTATTCATAATTCAATTTTATAGCTATTATAACAAAGCATTGATTCACAAACAATGAGACTACATCTTTTGATTTTTCTTTTATATTCGATAGCTTTCGACCTTAAGAGTACCTATTCTACGAGTATGTTGTGTCTACTACTTTAAAATTTACGTTATTAATAGGTATTGTTATAAATTCATTTCATATAAAAAAAATTATACATTTTTAGTTGAAGTTTTATTTGGTTAATACCCCTGTAAAAGTTATGGTATAAATGTAATTGAATAATGGTATTTACTAAGTAAATCTTACATTAAAAATAAATTCGTATATAAAATGACTGCCAAATTAAATAATGAAAACATTTTGTATTTTTGACATATTTAACATACCGTCTTAATATTTCGAAATAAAAAATCGAGGAATGTAAATAATAAGTTTTTTTTTAAATTTTCATTTAACATTCAACATATTTATTAGTTTCTAATAGAACTTAACTGTGATGTTTATATTACTCCTTTTTAATCTGCCTTATGATTTAGTAAAATTAACAAATTAAATAATTATGCTTTTCTATTACAAGAAACTACTGAATTAATGTATCGAGAGCACAATTAAGATATTTTTTGATTAAATTTTCTCGGTCTTTCAGGTACCTTTTGTGTAGGAAATCAGGAAGGGATTCAAGTACTGCGAGACGTGCCAATTCCCTTTCGTTGACCAATACAAGGCGAACCTTCTCCAGAGCATCCAACAGAAGAAATATGGCCACTTCGATACGAAGGTAAAATTGAAAAAATACATTAACTGTAGCATATTTACTACCCGAACTGTCCATGTCGCGTAAGAGTAATGAATAGCTATTTTTCTACTTTTGTACACGCATGTACATATATACTCGTATTATAAGCTCATGTATCACTTCATTTACGTATTATATAGACATTTTATAATTCATCTTTCTTATTGAATCACTTTGAAATATCTTTCAATATGACTGAAATTTACTGCGTTAAACACTTAATTTCGTATTTTGTAAGGAATACGTAACTGAGATTTATATTTAATTTACAAAGTCACTCTGGAAGTTTTATAAAAAAGGGTTAATTTATCAGAGAAAAAGAAACAGAAAAGAGAAAAAAAACTAGAAAGTACATTTCAATAAACGTTCTTATTATATTACTTTTTGAAATCATCAAGATGAAGAAGAATATAAAAGTCCGGGCATTTATAGGAATTATTTTTCATATCACTTTTGACATCTCATCAAAGATGAAGAAGAACATAAGTCGGGGCATATTATATGTTGGACTTCCATATTCTTCTTCATCTTTGATGAGATGTCAAAAAATATTATTAAAAATAACTTCTATAATTGGAGATAATCCAGATTTGTAAACAAGTATTTGGACCTACTCAAAATGTTGTACATTCTTATTGTTTAAATTTCATACAAAATAAACACATAAATACTTGTCAAAAATAACTATCACAGTTAGATTAAATAATTGAAAAAGCATTATACATATTTATATATATATATATATATATATATATATATATATATATATATATATATATATATATATATATATATTATATATATATATATATATATATATATATATATATATATATATATATATATATATATATATATATATATATATATATATATATATATATATATATATATATATATATATATATATATATATATATATATATATATTTATATATATTTATATATATAAATATATATATATATATATATATATATATATATATATATATATATATATATCTATATATATATATATATATATACACATATATATATATATATATACATATATATATATATATATATATATATATTTAAAGATATATATATATATATATATACATATATATATATATATATATATATATATATATATATATATATATATATATATATATATATATATATATATATATATATATATATATATATATATATATATATATATATATATATATATATATATATGTACATATATACCAGTATATTGAAAGTGGTCAGGTCAGGAGCACTAATCAGCAGGTTTATATGAGGAGATGCATAAATGGGCAGCCGCGTGACAGTAAGTTTTAGTTAATACCTTGATAAATGATAAATTTTAAAATAAAAAAATGTTAAAAAATAACAGTTAGTTGTTTTAAATAGAGCAGGGTAAAATAAGTGTTGATGACATCAATGAATATTAAATAGAGAATAAATAAAATAAATGAATATAAATTTATAAACAGTTTTCAACTCAATTTGAATTTCATAGCAGCTTTTTTATATGTTAAAAAGGGTAATATTTCAATTCCCAATTTAAAATATACCATAAATATTTTTTTATAGGAGTGCTCAGATTACTTGTTCCGCAGAAATAAGTCTGGAATATCAGTTTGTAATAGCAAATTGATTATACTAGTATTAAGGTCGTTCAAATAACGATTTAATGATGTCGTTAGAAAAATATTTTTACGTATTTTTTTAGATAATTTTTTTGCCCTCACATTTTGCTTTTTTTGGTCCTTTAATCAATGCAGAGCAACAAAATTTTATAAATATATTTATATATAAATATATATTTATATATAAATATATATATATATATATATATATATATATATATATTTATATATATATATATATATATATATATATATATATATATATATATATATATATATATATATATAATATATATATATATATATATATATATATATATATATACATATATATATATATATATAAATATATATTTATATTTATATATATATACATATATACATATGTATATATATATATGTGTATATGTATATATATATATATATATATATATATATATATATATATATATATATATATATATATATATATATATATATATATATATATATATATATATATATATATATATATATATATATATATATATATATATATATATATATATATATATATATATATATATATATATATATATATATATATATATATATATATATATATATACACCAACCCGAAAACCGCACCAAACAGTGACACGTTGAGGGTTTCGATTCTTCATATCACCAAGTTGTCCCAACAGCTCAAATTTTTTAACAAGTTTCACTATTGCTGGCCAAAAAGGCGCTTCACGACGACCAAAAAGTGCTGGTTGGTTTCGCGAACTGTGATTGCAAAATTTTCACCATTTCTGTAGTTAATTTTAGCAATTTCAATGCGACGTTGAAGCGTGTATCGTTGCATTTTTATTAATCGCGTAGTTTTTACTTGTCAAATGTCATTTTTTAAAATTTATTATACATTAAAAAAAACACACAGACACATGAAACACATATTTCATGAAATATGATGCCAATTTACTATGAAATAAAGGGGTTTCTTAAGATTTCATTTTGTGTTTTTTTTTTGTTTTTTGTTTGTGGTATTCATTTAATTCTAAAACATTGTGAAACATTTATACAAAATAATTATTTCTCATAACAGGGAACGGGTTATAATGGTTTTATCTCTGTCAAAGCTCGTAGAATATTAAGAAGGTTCATTAACTATTCTCATTCTCCTAATTCAGTCCCTTTGTAAGGGACTAAGATTACGGGCACTCACTGGTGACGACATACTGGAAATAAATAACACCCTTCATTATGAATCCAATTATTTGTACCCAATTTAACTTATGGTGGTTTTTCTGTATCCATTTTGCACTTTACTACTTTTCCTTGATTTAGAAATACTGGAAATTTCTGAAAGGTTTGTCGGATGGAATTGCTTTTAAAACTTGTTTCTTAGAATTATGGAGACGTATTTTACAAATACTTTAATGCCTTTTTTAGATTTATTGACTGAAATGACAAAATTCAAGTATTCAAACAGATAGTGGGGTTGTATATCACACCAGCCCTTCAATTCGAAATCCAATAACAATATCCATCTCATTTCTATCATTCCTACCCACTAACAATTATTAAATCCCCTGAGACTTACTCCATGTTTTATTTTAAATTAAAATATGGTCCATTTATCACCAAAATCAAGTTATATAAAAAATGTGAATATAAGATCATTTAGACAATGAATTAAAAAAATATCTAAATTTAATAAAACAAACCAAAATTCCGTAATCCATCATGCTGTCAGCATATTCGCAAAGTGAACTTTGAAATTGAACACGGTCTGTGGGGCCTCTGATTTCTGACATGTTTTTTAGTTTTTGCTCCACAAATTTTACCTCGGCATACCACACTTCTATACTCCATCACAGCTTTGTTATGGTAGATATTCATTAATATTTAAACATTTCCAACGTGAATTTTATAAATTTCCTTTTAACGATTTTAGAGAAAAAAAAATTTTTGGCACATTTATTCATTGCTTACATTTCTATGTTTATTTTACTTATTGTTTAATGGAATCTGCTATCGGAACTAAAAATAATCAATTAAAACATGTCGTTTTTTGTTTCAAGCGAGTATCAAAAAATAACGATACGATTATTTTTATCAACGATTCGTCATATTTACACATCCTCTTTCGAAAATGAAATTGTTTCATAGGGTTACCAATATAATATTCATTTGTGATCGTATCATTTCTTTTTCTCACAAAACATTCTCGTTTTTAAACGTTTGTCGTTTATGGCACAAATTCTTTTTAAACCCTATCTACCAACGTCGCATGTTATATTTCAAAACTGTAAAAATAGGCTATTAAAATAGAAAAAAATTAAACAAAAAAAATTCATATGAGTCTTAAGACATTTCAAAATATACAGGAAATCTTTTCAGTTCAACAAGGTAAAGTGACAAAAAGAAAATAACATCTACATACAAGAAGAAAAAAAAAACATTAATTGAATGATCGTTTCAGTTTCTTTTATAGTAGAGATGCTACCATTATTAATTTTATCAATTTTTTTTTATAAATAAAAAAAACATTTCGAGAGGGATATAATATACACTGTGTTGATGGATTTTGTTGTCGTTTCTTTGAGATGATGATGAACCACGGCAGTAGTGTTATGGTCGACTGTACCACATTCTCGAACACATGCCACAAGAGGGATATGTACATAAATGTGATCGAAACACGAGCTAGTTGTGATCGGATATATAAAATGAAAGCTTCCTCACTATCCAGTAGTAAAAAATCTGCGGTCGAACGAGACTTATACTTTATATTTGTTTATGCAGGATTGCTATGCCAAATTTATAAAAAATGCCAAGCAAAATATACTGTGACCTAGTACACGTTTGGCTGGGTCAAGGCATATTTTGCGAATACGCTTCAAAGTATTTCCGTCCTGAAGCCAGCAATCTCTCAAAAAAGCTTTAGTTACTTTTACCTTTAATGCTTAATTGTATTTTTTCAGAGGCGGCGCTGAAACTTCAGTGACTATACTTGGGAATGGAAACCTTCCACTTCACTACAGTAATGAGATTGCTTGTAGTAAAATGTAAACATGAAAAAATACGTAAATTTATAATAAGCACTTTAAGGTTGTCTTTAAGATATGTATACTATATTTTTGTGTTATTTCTATTTATACATCATACTGAAAATATATTACTCCGAATTTATTTTTCTTTGGCGCCTCCGTCATTTCCATTTTCCAATTCTTTATTTATGTGTTTTTAGGGCGCAGGTCTGATTACCCTGCCCTTTTATAAGTATAATAAACAACCGAATTGATTCCAGACCGATTTGATTTGAGCCCTATGTGTCCTGTATTTATAATTATAGAAAAAATATTTTTCTTTATCACAAGCGTCTAGTTCGTAACTACATTACTTGTTACGTTTTTGCTGTCAAATATTTTCCTGCATCTGGGCAAAGAAAAAACTTTAACGATAAATATGTATATTTGTTTATAAGCATTTTATTAAAAAAAAAAATTTTCTATTTTTTTTTGCTTTTAAAAAAATATTCATGATTCAACAAGATTTGTATTTTTTAACATAAATCTCTTGATACATTATTCAAAATAAAGTGTTAGGTCTCTTATAATACGCATTTTCCAATAAGTTCGTTTGTAAGTATCAAAATAGAACATCAAAATGTTATTTTTTCACAATTGATTTTAATAAAACGTGAATGAGGGGGCATTGGTATTAGTGAACCAACGATGTAGAGGGATATTGAGCGGTGATACGTATTAAAGTAAAATCCATAAGAAACTCATATTTATAAATATATATTTATTTATTATATATATATATATATATTATTTATATTTATATATATATATATATATATATATATATATATATATATATATATATATATATATATATATATATATATATATATATATATATATATATATATATATATATATATATATATATATATATATATATATATATATATATATATATATATATATATATATATATATATATATATATATATATATATATATATATATATATATATATATATATATATATATATATATATATATATATATATATATATATATATATATATATATATATATATATATATATATATATATATATATATATATATATATATATATATATATATATATATATATATATATATATATATATATATATATATATATATATATATATATATATATATATATATATACATATATATATATATATATATATGTGTGTGTTTGTGTGTAAATAAAAAATTTGTAAATATGATTTTTTTATCCTTTTAGGTATTTAATACCACACGATAGCGAGTTTTTATTTTCCCGTATAAAAGTTGAAAACTGGCCGCTAATGTACCATTGAGCACAAATGGTACTCAAAGGAGATTTGGATCAAAAAAGTTTTAAAACATCTGCCGTTCACCATTAAAAATTCATGTCATATTCATAAAACATACAATTCACAAAACGAATAATGTAATTTTTTTCTTTGTTTTAATTTTAAATTTAATGTAGTACAAACATTGAAAAAAAAAGATTTGTAATATGAACAAATGTAATAAAATTAATACCATATTATGCGAAAATAATTAAGACAGTGAAATTATTTTATCATGTCAAATATAATAGTATTTTTTATCCAGTTGACATAAAATAACATTTTTTTTAGTTAATCTTTGTATAATTTCCACTTTCCAAAATTTGGTATATCTCAATAGGCGATTGTGAACGCTATCATACTGAAATTGTTTACTGTAAGAATGTAAATTTACTGTAAGAATGTAAATACTGACGACTACAAACAAATTTACCACTTCAAAGCCGTCAAAATGATGGGTTTTCCGTGTGAAATAATTTTAAACAAAAAAGTGGTATATATACCTATTCAATCTTATAAAGGTAAAAAAAGAAAAACCTTTTATATATAGATGAGTAAAATATATGTATGTATATAATTATCATAGCTCTTGTTTTGGTAGCTTAAACGTTGACAGGATAGTAATTTACGACAGAAAAAAAAAATAAAATAAAAAATAAATATATATATATATATATATATATATATATATATATATATATATATATATATATATATATATATATATATATATATATGTATATATATATATATATATATATATATATATATATATATATATATATATATATATATATATATATATATATATATATATATATATATATATATATATATATATATATATATATATATATATATGTATATATATATATATATATATAT
The DNA here is from genome assembly GCF_059751285.1 of Brachycentrus maculatus. Classification (NCBI taxonomy): domain Eukaryota; kingdom Metazoa; phylum Arthropoda; class Insecta; order Trichoptera; family Brachycentridae; genus Brachycentrus; species Brachycentrus maculatus. The sequence continues at coordinate 35,876 of NW_028281741.1, read as the reverse complement.
ATATATATATATATATATATATATATATATATATATATATATATATATATATATATATATATATATATATATATATATATATATATATATATAAATATACATGTATATATTATTTTTATTAATGAATTTTGTATTGGTAATAAAAATTACGTTGTTATGTCAAAATAAAATAAAAATATTGTAAATACCTATATTCCTAATAATAAAATTCATTTTAAACCGTATTTAAACATATAAATAAACGAAACAATTTTTTTATTAACATTCCTAAAATATGTACAAAAATTATACATGGGCCATGAAATTTAAATAAAAACAGCTTCTTAAAAAAGTCGTTACTTAATTCGGTTTTTGATTTCGATTATTAATAGGTTTGACTCTTAAACATTTAATCATTTTTGCTGGAAAGAAGTAAAAACTGAGAAAAGTATTATTTTAACTACTATAGTAACTATTCACACCGCTAAACATAAATTACTTCAAAATATTTTTAAAGGATATTTTCCGGAATTCCTTCACTGGACAGTTCTTATTATTCTGCGAACTCATCCTTATTTTTTTAATGGTTGAATAAATAATTTTTTGGTTTTCCAGATTTCCTTGGAATATACTTTTTATTAATATTTAAAAATATATTTTCTTAGGCGACTGACATTTTGTAAGAAAATTTTGAAAGGAAATATAAAAGCTGGAAATTAAGTGATATTTGTATATAAATTTTAATCATATGAAATTCTTATAAATATTATGTACAAAATATATAAGTGTAATACATTATTAAAATTAATGTAATAAGTTGAACATAAAAAAATCGGCGGGGCTCTACGCTTAATAAATTGTAACTTGTAATTGAAACCTTATAATATTTATCATTAAAATAGGTATTCAACAACATAACATAAAGACTTGTACATATAATTAATTTGTAAATTATAGCAAATATGTGTTTGTAAAATATAACAAATAAAATGTGAGTTATTTACAAATGAGTTTTATTAAATAAACAATGGGTAAAATTGAAAATATAAATTGTAAGTTTACAAAAAATCGTTAATATATCAGCATAATATTGCATCGATTTCATGAAGTTACCTTTGCAATTTTATGATGGTAAGAAAAAAATATAAGTCCTAAATATTTTGTTGTTTTGGTGAAAATACAATTCACAAATAAACAAATTCATAATAACCTCCAAATGGTACGAAAATTGTATGTTTCGTTATTAAAAACGATTCAAGAAAAAAAATGTTTTGAAAATATGTTAAAAAGTATGCTTTAAGTAAGTAAGCGACTTCTACAAGTTGACTTGGTCGACTTTCTTGTGAAGATGGATGATTACCGACATCTATGGAAAATAACGAAAAGGTTTTGCCAACTTAACTCGTAAACTTAGTTTTCATCAGAAGTTAGGTAAGTATTAAACAATAATATCCATTGATTTGATAAAAAGAAAAGTAATGAATAGCGAAGGCATAAAATAATATTTTACCATAAACATATTTATAAAAAATCTTTTATTTCAAATTTCTTACCATTAGAAAATCCAATATTTCTTTGCGTGCGAGTAGGAAAAATATTGTAATTGTTTAATGAAACACGGGGAAAAAAGTTAATGGAATCCTGTTTGTCGGATTTTCAGGGACATTTCAGCATTAATTAAGAACGAAAATCCACTGGAACAGCCACTCAATCTAATGAATAATGTCTTTGAAGGATACAGCCTCAAAACAAGTCGTCATTATATAAAGGATGTTTTTTTAGAGGTAAACAAATTTAAATTTCCCGCAATAAACTGATGGTGGCACCCGCCGTGTCGCATGCTGCGCCACCTTGTTGAAAACATAGATCTGTCACATCAATTCCATTCAACTGAGGTACAAAGAAGTCAGTAATCATGGTTTTGAGCGCTCTCTATTGACCGTAACATTTTGGCCGGCATCGTCCTTAAAAAAAAATCGGCCAATAATTCCACCTGCCCATAAAGCACTCCAAATAGTGACTATAAATGGATGCTCTTTAAAATAGTCAAAAAGCATATTAACATAGCCATTTAACCAAAAATGTGCCTCATCGGTGAACAAAATGTTGGGTTGAAAAAGAGGATCAAGCTGAATATTGTTTTCCTCCCATTCACCGAACCTACGACGCGCATAATGGTCATTCAGTCTATTCATGGTGAAATGAAAATGTATTGACTACAAATCAATTTTCAACTGTCAAATTTACAGTCTGTAGAAACAAAGTTGCCAATTTAAAAACCGAAGTCAACATGAACTGTCAACTGTTTATGTATATATATATGGAGGAATGAAAATAAAAAGTTCTATAGAAAGAAAGACAAAAGTTTTGAGAAGTACGAAATAAAAACAAACTCTTTGGAAAAAATAGAAACAGAAATGAGATGATAATAGGATACATCTTATGGCACGAAGACCTCACCACTATGATAATACGGGAAAATAGAGGGAAAAAGAAGAAAAAATATGGAAGGAGTGACATAAAGAAGATCAAGATTTGGAATGTAAGAGGCAGGTGTCGTCTCGTACAAATATTATTTAAAAAAAAATATGTATTGAGTTACTGAGAGTATTGAATGACACTGCACAAATTTAATGAAACGATATTTTGCCGTGTGTAATTAAATATTAATTTAATATTTAATAATTTTTATTATATATTTTAAGAAAACATCACAATTTATTATACACACTTAATATTGTACAATACCTACTTAAATGTAAGACCATAGGGGTGGGAGACATAGAGATGCTATAGAATCAGTCGATTACGCGCATTCGTAGTGGGATGTCGTGTACCGCTTCATACTTTTCACCTTAGAACAGTAATGACAAACTTGTAATTTTATGGCCAGTGTTTATCGCACAAACTGAACTTTTCCATTAGCTGAAAGTTTGAGTTTCAGTGAAACTTTTTAGTTTATTTGATTTATCAGTGATATTAGTGAGTGAATAATTCATACTGTGAATTGAATATTATGAGTGTAAGAGTAATTTATGAAATGTGGGAATTAAAAATATAATAAAACAACAAGATAAAAAGTAAAAACGAAATTAAATTATTAAATTTGTGCATGTAAGTGTTTTGTTTGCCAATCAGCTTTTACACGAGATTGCCAAAAAGAGAAAGTATGTTTTATTTTAATGAATACATTTCAAATATTTAAATCAAAAGCTGATTTTTAGAAACTACTTTGTTTCTACACCTAGATATTTTTTATTATTAAAACACATCGAGTTTTTTGACAATTGTTTTGCCTTGTAATGGCAGAATGCAGTTTGAAAATGCCATAATAAGGAGAAACAATTGTCACAATTTTTATTATTGTGTTGTTAATAATAAATTACAATTTTGTAGATTCCAAAAATTAGTATTTGATTTTAATATTTAATATATAAATTAAAGTGGAGTTTTACAAATTAAACGCCAAATACTTTCTATAAAAGCAATATGATTTTCTAAAATGTATCAATGTATCAATGATCCATTGGTTTCATTCAATTTATAGTATTTTAGTTCACTCATCGTTCGTGAACATGCGATGATGGTCAAATAATTTTTTTTCTATGGTCTTATCTTGTGGATTGATCTACAGCAACAAATGACACCTAATTCGTCATTCTGGTCTTTTATGCGAAATCCTCTTCAGCTCCTCATACGTTGAACTGTAATAAAAGTTGTCTTTATAAAAATACGGCATGAGAATGTAGAAAAAAATACTACGTAAATGTAACGTAAAAATACGACTATTTATTTTTTACAAAGCTTAATAAAGTACAGTATAAAGGTTCCAAAAAGCTGCCCCCTTCCCCCCCTAGGGAGTTTTGGTTTTTGTATGGGAGCCCTGGGAAGCAAGGGCCATGAGGTGATTAAGTTTATAACATTGTAGAATTTAAAAATATATTATTACACTATGAACAAATGTATCTTATTTGTTAAATACCAAATGTTTTTGAAAAAGTGCGACCTCTCAGATGGATGTGCGCCAAAACGATGATCATAATAGATGTTCGACTGGTGAGAAAAGTAAAATTTATGAGGCGAATGTTGTTAATAATAGAAGAAGAGAAAGACCGTAGAAAACTTGGCATGATAAAGTTTTTCACTGTACGTGAAAGTAGTAAGGTCAGAAGTTGGAATAATCGGAGGGTATGTATGAGGAGATGCATGAATGTAAAACTGCGGAATTAAGTTTTCTATCAGTTTGTTTACTTAAATTTTCTTACTTAATGTTAAAATAAACACAATTATTCCAAGCAAAAATCTAGATACAGACTACAAACGAAATGTTTAAAACCTAAATAATGTTTGAGAAATGTTATTTTAATATTTGTACCAATTTTCGACGTTGTATATTATTTTCAATAAATATTTAACATATAAACGAGTATACATTTTAGATGATTTCCTTTTTTAATGAATAAGTACATTTAAGATAAACGAGTCATAATATCGTAGTCGTACAGGAGAAAGTGACCAACTACTAAAACGTAAAATATTCAGGAGGGCCATTTAAGTCACTTTTGCTTTGCAAGAAAATAAACATCAATGCAGTTAGTCATTTTTACTAAGTTAATATTATACTTCCAAGTTTAAAATCCTTTGGGATTTTTTCAGGGCAATATTAAGCTGGTAAGATAGCAAATAGTAAATGATCATTTAGGTCACTTTCTCCTGTATGATAACGATATAAAAGTGATTAATTTCTTTACATTAAAAAAAACATATCTAGATAACGTATATTTACCTTTTTATCTGGACATTTACTCGTTATGTTACTTATCAACAAAAAATACTTTCAACTATTGCAATAAAAAAAATCAAGATCTATTTCTACAAATATGTATTTAGTTTGTAAGTTACTTATTATTTTATTAAAAAAGGCGATTTGGCTATAAAGATTATTGAAAGATTGGATAAGGAACATCGAATTAAAGCGATTTTAAATTTGAAAAAACTTCTCAAATAAGAACAGGCTAAAAAAGGAATTCAATCTTAATCAATATTTTAAAATTCTTGGTAACTTAATTTTATTCCATAGTTAAAATGTAACTGTGTTTTAAAATTGAAAATTAAAAATGATTTTAAAACAATGTAACATTTTAATTATAAAATGAAAAATTACCAAATTAGTGCTTGAAATTTTTTTTTTCACTTTTTCATTTTAAAATCTATTTCATGAAAAATTACAATTACTAAAGGTCTGGAATAAAATTTTCTACCAGTTTGTTTACTAACATTTTCTGCCTTAATTTTTAAATGAACACAATTATACCAAGTAAAAATCTGGATAAAGTCTACAAACGATCCCTTCTTAACGATGCTCCGTATATTGGTCGATCAAGGGTGTGTTTTGGAGAAAATTACAAATTGTCAAGAAAAACACGTGGATGACGAAGTGTGGAGAACTTTTACTTTATTTAATATGAGAACGAATATTCATACTGATTAATCAGTAAAATTACTGCTCTGACAAAGTAAATCAAGTTTTAAAATTTCAAAGTCGTTAATAATAAGAAAAATAGTAATAGCTATAATAGCATCGTTTCAATCGCATATTCCAGGTTAAGTAGATTTATGTAACTTTATAAGATACGAATGTCGATATTTTTTGCTAGAACTAATTTACTGAAAAAAGTATTTGACAAAATACAAAAGTCGTTAAAAATAAACATCTAAAAGAAGAGTTAAAGTAATCTGCTCCATCAATATAACTTCTGGATTTTTTAACGACTTTATTACCTTAAAACCGGTTATAATTCCTTATTTCTAGGAAATAAATACCACTGAGAAAAAAGTGTTAGATTTTAACAACCAAATAGTTAATAATGTCAAAATTATTAATACTACTGTGTGAATCGATCGTCTCTACAGCACATACTTATTTCAATGTATGGTTCACATTGTTTTATCGCCCACTAACAAAGCGTTACAAAGACTTTTTTTATTTTGCTACAAATCCACTTCAAAAATTTATTTCAAAACAAGCGGTGTCTTTTCTCTAAGATAACTTCTAACTTCTTCATTAAATTAATATAATATGTTTGTAAAGCATACGTTTTTAGCTCAAATATAGTATTCTTGTAATATAACTCACTATCTTTCGTTAATGATGATAGAAGTGGTTCATTAAAAAAATTAAAAAGCGCAACATTAGTTCAAATAATTTAAAAAAATCAATCTACTTAATTTCATTTATATTTCAGACCAAGGAGTCGAAATTGTTTATTTATTTAATTCTATTTATTTTATAAATTTCACATTTTTAATATAATTTAATATTTTAAAACACATTTTCAACGTCTAATAAATCTAATACACACATACATTTATTTTTATATAAATATATAAATATATTACTTACATTTGAGATTACAATTGAAATATCTATATCAACCCCTTTGGTATTGAACACTGTATTTGTATTCAAATATTTGAACACACTCTAAATATAACCATCAAAACTACTTGCCGATTAAAGAGTGAGTACATTTTTTTTAAATATATGTTTTGAGGCATTCCTGAACACGTGAAATAATTCTGAAAATATCACATGAAGCCTTTGTTGTTACAAAAAAAAAATCAACAAATAAGGGGTGTTGGTATTTGAAAATACGAAGAGACATTTTCAAATGTAATGTTCTATATTTGTAAATGAAACTTTAGGTAATATATGCAGTCATTAATCATGAGTAAAATAGCAGATGTTATTATAAATATGTATATATATATATATATATATATATATATATATATATATATATATATATATATATATATATATATATATATATATATATATATATATTTATTTTTATTTTTATTTTTTTTTTTTTTTTAACTCTTTATTCCAGCTTGACTAAGTGGTAGGTGCAATACTTCAACTAAGCATTTGCTTAGTCAAATATCAAAATTTCCCGCCATCGAAATTAGTTTATTAATGAATTTTGATAAACTAAGATAAATTTATATTGAACTGAAATCTATGCGTAAAACCAACGATGTTTTTTTTTAAAGGAAATAATGATAACGATTTCACAATATTTTTAGCGGTCCTAATTTTTGTTCACAAATTCACTAATTTGAAGAACTAATGTGCAAATGCAAATAGCCGCAAGTTAAAAACAGTAGTTTTGAGATAAACGAGCTTATAGTTAACTTAAAGTGATGCTTTTCGCCAACAGATTATTATCAGAATATCTGTAAAGAAAAGAGATAGAGCAAAATCTGTGATTTTATATAATAGAGGCTAGTTTTTAGAATGCTTTGAGATGTGTTACGTCAAACAGCCGCAACTTGAATTACGTCTAGTTGCCTTTACACATTAGAGAAGTTATCTATTTCTTTTTTTTTATCGATGTCTCAACATAGATGATGTAGGATATGGAAGTCAATTTTTTTACAGGACTTTCAACCTATCATAGGCTGTAAAAAGTGATCATTTTATGCTTGTGTAACATTCACGATAACATATAAAAATAACTCGTGTAATTGGAGATAATACAGATATTATGAACAAGTATTTGGACACACTCAAAATGTTGTACGAGTATGTTTCATATGAAATAAACAGTTAGGGCTAAAATTAAATATGACCTTTCTACGTTCACAACATTTTGAGTGTGTTCAAATATGTACTTGTTCACAAATCTGGATTATCTCCAATAAAAGGAGTTATTTTTCAGGTTATTTTTGGACATAGATGAAGAGGAATATGGAAGTCTGGGCATTTGCGAGATTTTCAAAATTGGATCGCATATATAGAGCTCCGAAGAATTTGACTAGTGTGGTTGTCAATCACGGGTAGAATTGGTGAATATTACACGTGTGTAAAGTGATCACTTAAACCAGCCTATGATGTTTGTAAGCCCCGTAAATACCCAGACTTCCATATTCTACTTTATCTATGTTGAGATGTCAAAAAATAATGAAAAATCTAATCGCTTAGCAAGAAATCAATAATAATTTTTTGGCAGCTTCAATATTCTGACAATATGGATCCCGTTATCAATATCCTAAATTTATCACAAATGTTTTATAAATGGTATATCAAAACTAACTAACTAACTAACCATCACGCCGCTTCCCCGCAGGGGTAGGCAGAGAGAATAGAGCGCCATACCACTCTGTCCTTGCAAACATTCTTCGCCTCTTCCACGTTACGATTCCTAACCTGACCACTTTCAAGTATTTGGTATATCAACGGATTTATATTTCCAGGCGAAGGTTATTAAAAAAGTAAAAAATATTCTCGCAGAAATAATAAATTACGCACAACACACGGATAAATTATTACTTCAAATGTTACAAGTAAATAAGAAATATAAACACATATCCGCGAAACACAAATGAAAAACTCTTTGAAGAAAAATACCATGAAACTGTTAACATTGTGAAATAAACTAGTCGTAAAATAAGTAGATAAAATAGTGAGGAAAATGAAATGTCAAAGGGAAAAATTCCCTTTTAAATGTATAGAATTTACTTTATGGTAGTGTATCGCCTACGTTCAAAATCCGCCAGATCCAATTTTATAAGATTTTAAAATAAATTCTCTATCGGAATGCCAATTGTGGGTTTTATTATTTAAAAAATTTATATGGAACTTGAAAACCCTGCTAAAAATACTTAAAAACAGCCTTGTATTTAAAATTCCGATATATTCATGAAACTTGCCTTTTGGCCTATATCGGCCAATCAGAGAACGGGAATAGGTAAAAAATTAAATGTCATTAGCGGTTTGTGTCTCGTGTTTTTTTTTTAAATACTGAAAAACTTTCCAAAAAAATGGAAAATTCTCTATTTTATAATATTTTATAAATGTTACCCGGAGAATTTGACATTTTTTGTAAAATCGACTTACATGGATCTGGCGGACTTTGAAAGTAGGCGACATATTAAATAAGGTTATTTCTCTTGTGAAAATATGCTTCTTAAAAGAAAGACATCAGTTTTGCAGTGCTCTGTTAAAGAAAGATCGAAAAATGAGCATACTTTTCTTGTCTCTTTTATAAGAAAAATAATAATCATAAGTGTTTCAGTGTTGATACAGTGTTATCTTGATCGTTACTCACATGAAAGCAAGGTGATCACTCCAGGGACCTGTAAGGGTAATATTAAATAAATATAAGAGTGTAAAATCGCTACATTTATTTTCACCCCTCCTTGGGAACCGAACCCGGGACTTCCAGCATAGTAGCTAAACATGGTAACCAGTATACCACGGAGGCGGAAAAGTGAACTATAAAATTTAAAAAATAACGGAGGTAAAAATTTAAAATAATATTTTATTCAATACAGCGTAATCCCTGGCAAATATATTATTTTAGAATAGTTACCTTTACATACCATAAATGAAGAACACAATTATCGATGGCTTGTAGAATTTCGTCAATAACACATTCAATATTGTATTCCGGGTCATAAAGTTTGCCGTTTCTTTGTCAAATTTATTGTTGAATTGTTAAACGTAATACGACAGATAATTCCGTGCTATCACAAAAAATATTATATATTATTTATTAAGTGATCCGCGATCACAGGCATACTTGGTCTATATATTATGTTTTTTAACATTTGCCGCCGATTATTTCGACTCCTGACTCGGCCGCTTTCATGTACATACCTAATTGTACCATGTTTTAATCGGTCTTCATCTGCTTCTTTTCCCAACTACATTCGCCTCATAATATTTTTTATTTTGTCTATAAGCATTACTCAATACGTGTGAAAATCGTTTGCAGAGTTATATTTTTCATACACATTTAAACTTAATTAAAATTTTGTAACATGTTTGAAAACTCGATGAAGTAAGTATGGGTGTAAGTATTAAAAAATATAATATATCGATTAAGTATGCCTGTGATCGCTGATCACTTCATAAATAATATTATTTGTGATAACACGGAGTTATCTGTCGTATTACATTTAACACTACAATAAATTTGACAAAGAAACGGCAAACTTTATGACCCTCAAATATGATATTGAATGTGTTATTGACGAAATTCTTCAAGCCATCGATAATTGTGTTCTTCATCTATGTCAAGGTAACTTTTTTGAAAAAATATATTTGCTAGGGATTACGCTATATTGAATTAAACATTATGTTTTAATTTTACCAACATTTTTTTTTTTAATTTAAGGTTATCACTTATCCGCCTCCGTGGTGTACTGGTTACCGTGTTTAGCTAATATGCTAGAAGTCCCGGGCTCAGTTCCTAAAGAGAGGTGAAAATAAATAGTAACGATTTTACAATCTAATATTTATTTAATATTACCTTGGACTCGTCCCTGGAGTGATCACCTTGCCATCATGTGAGGAACGATCAAGAAAACACTGAATCAATATAATACAGTGCCCTATGCAGTATAAGAAGATAGTTATCACACTTATTTGAAACACTTATTATTATTTTATTTATGATTATTTTTTTTCATATATATATATATATATATATATATATATATAAGAGACAAAAAGAGTATGCTCATTTTTCGATCTTTCTTTCACAAAGCAGTGCATAAAATGATAAATCTAGGAGTTTTTAATTTAAGAAGTTTGGTTGTCAAGCCCTGTTAATACCCAGGCTTTAATTTTTTTCGTCATCAATGTTGTGAGTGAGAAAATCACTTATATTTACTTTATCCCCCTGGGAATCGAACCCTTGACCTCCAGTACGGTAGCCGAGCTGGCTTACCATTACACTACGGAGGGGGACGTAAGTGGAGAATATTCAGTTTTGTGGTTTTCAAGTATGTGGACACACTCAAAATGTTGTGAAAAAAAATTCAGTTCAACTGAATAATGAAAATTTTAATTTGTTCCTAAAAATAATTAAGGGACAAAGGAAAATATAAATTGGTCGACCCTTTCTGTTTAACTCCGTGGACACGAAAATTCTTATTTGAAAAACTTATATGGTACAAATATTCCAGGGTAAATATTTTAGTACATAATGTACTTCCGTTTCCGGATAACATGTCAAATTAAATAAAATCAAAATCCTAAGTTATTATGGTTACCGTACACAGTTGCTTTCCCAAAGTTAATATGGGATTCCGATAATTCTGCCTCAAAACCTAATTTATTATCATTATAAATATAATAATACAAAGTGTACAAGGAAAGTGATGTGCTGATAAATGTTGACAAATTTAAATGAAGAACTGGGTGTAAAGAAGTAGTAAATAAGGAAATTTGGAACAGTTTCGATTAGTTACGATTTCGTATATTTGGGAAGAATAATTTTTAGGGATGGAAGGATGGATAAAGATATTGAAAGGACAATGAATGCTGGAAACAGAGTGAATGGTGCACTGAAATTAGTTATGGCAAATAAATACCTTTCAGCGACAGCTGAGAGTCTGGTTCCAACCGGTATGAAAGTGAACCATTATAAAGTTGGCAAAAGTTATTGAATCGAAAAGTTTAAAAAGATTTATTGGTATTGAGAAAACTTGTTATTAGACAAAATATTGTTTAAAATGTTTTAATATTTTGTGTATAATATTTGTTACATTTCCTATGAAATACATATTTAATTTATTAATTTAGCATTCACTTTGTGGTAAGACACGATTGAATGGTAAAAAACCCAATTGTTAAAAAACAAGTTACATAAAGTTGTTTCCGTTGTTCATTGAATAATAGAAAATCTGTACAGAAACCTAAAGTACTCGTGCCAACCACCTTCATCAGTTGCTTTGAATTACAAGCAAATTAGTGATAATGAAATTCGCAGGCCGATTCTTCTTTTTAAAACTTTTAGAAAAGTGAAATCGGATCAGAAGCGCAAATATTATTTATTAAAAAGGTTTGCCTCCTCTGGATAACTCACTGCGGAAGTTACGACTTGAAACACTCTTTCTTTATTGTGTTCGTAACATTTTTCCGGCTATAAGGAACCTTACTATTTTTATGACGCCCAATTTTCAATGGTCACATCGAATAAAATACATACGAACACACACACTCACACACATAAACATTTATATATATATATTATATATATATATATATATATATATATATATATATATATATATATATATATATATATATATATATATATATATATATATATATATATATATATATATATATATATATATATATATATATATATAAATATATATCTTCTTGCTGATAGCAGAGAAGACCTGCAGGGGTTGGTGACAAAAGTGTATAATGTGTGCAAGGAAAGTGATTTATTGATGAATGTTAGCAAATCCAAGATTATGGTTTTTGAAAGAGAAGAATGCAAATCTGAATGAGAAATATTGGTAAACGTAGAGATTTTGGAACAGGTAGATGATTTCGTGTATTTGGGTAGTATGTTTTCTAGGGATGGAAAGATTGATAAAGACTTATAAAGGAGAGTAAATGCTGGGAACAAAGTTAATGGTGCACTGAAATCAGTTATAGCAAATAAAAACCTATCAGCGGAAGCTAAACTGGCAGTGCACAACGGAGTCCTGGTTCCAACTCTAATGTATGGAAGTGAAACATGGAGTTGGCAAAAGAAGGATGAAAGTAGACTGAATGCAGTTGAAATGCGATCTCTCAGAAGAATGTGCGACAAAACAATGTATGATAGATGTACGAATAGTGAAATAAGGAAGGAATGCAAAGCTGAGATAAGCATTATCGATAAAATTAAGAAAGGTGTTTTGAGATGGTTTGGACATGTGGAACGAATGAGTGAGGAGAGAACAGTAAAACAAATTTATGAGGCGAATGTTAGCGGGAAAAGAAGCAGAGAAAGACCGAGAAAAACATGGCACGATCAGGTATGCCAAATACTTGAAAGTCAGGTTAGGAGTCGTAACAATCGGCGGGTATGTATGAGGAGATGCATGAACGTGGAAGAGGCGAAGAATGTTTGCAAGGACAGAGTGGTGTGGCGCTCTATTCTCTCTGCCTACCCTTGCGGAGAAGCGGCGTGATGGTTAGTTAGTTAGTTTCGTTTGAGTTCTATTTTCAGGCAGTTCATGTAAAAAGTGAAATCAAGTTGAGGCAGAGTGGGAGGCGATTTGAATGACTATGATTGTGCAACACGGGACCACAAATAGATTCCAATAATAAAGAAGTTGTATGGTTTACTTCTTGGGTAAAAAATATAATTTTTCCACAAAAAATTATATTAATACTGAGAGATTTTACGTATTACCGAGTAAAATTTTAATGACATTTTCAAACTCTGAAAAATTATATTTTTTGTCCTTGCAGGATTTTTACTGAAATGAAACGTTTTATAAGGTTTTGTCGTTTGTAAAACGTTTGACGTTTCATTTTCATTAAAAATGTTCAAAGTCAAAAATGAAAGTCAATTGAAAATTCCTGAAGATGGGGTAGTAAATTCCTTATTAAAATATGACTCATTGATCTAACATATTATATTATATTTATGAATATTTAAAGCGAATATTTTTTATTATTACAACAAGAAAAAAATGTTTTAGTTTCTCTTTATTATATTCAACGTACACGAGTGAAAGCAAAAATGCCTTTGTTCTATTTAAGCATCCTGAAAACATGTATCTAAATTTGACGTCAAAAATTTAATATATGGCCAATGGATAAAGGAGATCCCTAAATATATAAAATGTTTGTTTAAAGCTTATGTCCTCCATTTTATTACTGACCATGGTTAGTGAATTCCGAGGGTTCACTGAGAAAATACGATATTAAAACTTTTCTTTTAATTTAAATTACAAACATTTTATTGATGTTTATTTTTTTAACAATATTTCATCTTTGGCGATTTGAACCAAAAAGTTCTTATTTTGTACTAACATGGATTATAAGGTATGTATAATTTTAAAGAAAAGTTCCACGTTTAACTTTAATTATTTATACAAGTTAACAAATGTTGCTTAATTTTTCAGTATTTATTTTTTTTAATCGAATTTATGTAAATAATGTTAACTGAAAAGAAAAACTGCGTACTCATTTTTTTTCTTGTCACAAAAAAGTCCTAGTATCTCTGGTAACATATTTCAATGCTCAGTATATTTTTGAAACTTTCTTTGACTCGGATTGTGGTCCAGTGGTTAGTGTCGCGGACTCTTAAGTCAGAGCTTTTTGGTTCGAACCCACTCTATCACAATTTAATACCTATTTATAATTAATGAGCCGCTCAGGCTCACAGAAACAGTGTGAAATTGAAATATTCATATGAATAATAGAAACACAAATAAAAATAATAAAGGTATTTTTGTTTTCAATTTTCTTTCTTCTATTGTTTTGTCTAGACGAAGAACCTTTAAAAAGTTTTGAATTTAATAATGGATGTGTACGATAAAATAACAAAAATGTTTTTTTTATTTATTTATATAGAAAATGATATTCAGACATATTATACACATAGACCAAAGTGAAAATATAAAGAATTGGAAAAAATGAAAAAATATATATAAATATTTATTGCGAAAGTCGTTAACGTTTTTAAGTTAAGAAGGTCGTTTGATTAGACACCGACTTTAATAATCAATAAAATAAATTGAAGTTAAAAAAATTTATTTCAAAATACTTTGGAAAAAAGCATTACAACCTGTACAAAATAGAGGCATGTGGATAAAGTTATATGCTTACTTGCGGATCCTTGAAAATACTAATTATCTCCTGGAATTTAATTGCCATGGCGCCATAGTGTCGTGTTATAACCTTAAGCCTTAAGGGAAGCGTTAAATCCTAGAAAAGGGCTGATTCTCGTCCTTGTTTGAAATGTGTGTGGTTTCCTTTCATCCTGAATTCAAAACACTGAATTCGAAATCTAAAATATAAAACATGAAATAAACGTCTTATGAACTTGTATGTTTCAATTTCAAGTTTTTTTTTGGTCTAAGCAGGAAAATATTTTATTTATATTTAACAATTGACACTGGAATAATATTTAAAAAAAACAAAACTAATTAAATGGTGAGACTCTCTTGTCAGCAGCTTGTTTGATTTTTTGCGAGGTAAACTCTGTTTTTATAAAAGGTAATATGGAAGTTTAAAAAGATATATTTATTGCGTATTATCTTATTTTGTTATATTATTTAACTACCTTTGATAATGTAAATTACTTTTTTTCTATAATAAATATAAACCATGTTTGAATATTAAATATTTAAGGTTTCAAAATATGACAAAACATTTATAAGTTTAAATTTTATATTATTTATTGATTCGGCAGTAATGTAATACGTTATTTAAAAAAAATAGTTAAATATCACTCAAAAACTACAATTGATTTCACTTACAGGTGAAAAGTAAAACATTGCTAGTTTTACTTTTTATTAAAAGCTGTAATTTTCGAAACTAGTCGTGTGTAATGTAATAAAACTCATTAAGTGGTATTATTTTACCTCTTAATTATTTTAATAGTAATTATAACATACATGTGGAATTGTTTAATTGGCGTTATAATAATTTTATTAATGTAAGAATTTTTGTTAATGGAATGTGATGTTTATTATTGCTAATATAACTATTTTCCTTTTTATATTTTTTTAATGGAAAGCTATACAATTTCCGAACAAATAAAATCAATTAATGTTAAATGTTTAAATTAAAAAATATATATTTGTATTTAAAAAAAAATCAATTGCACAAATGTTAATTTACAAAAAAATCTTTGCTTTTGCTATTTTAAGAACAAATTAAAATAGGAGGAAGTGTGAGATCCAACCTAGAAAGTCTGACGGTCCACGGCACTCTTTAAGCGTCCACAATAAGACCTGTCGATGTGAAAGGAATTGAGATAAATACGTGTTATAATTATAGAATTTACGGCCTGCTCCGGAATTCTAAATATATTTGGCTTTCCACTGGAACACGGAGACTTGTTTCTACCGAAATTGATTTGGTCTTTGAATAGTCAATTCAATTGGTCCTGGGTTGACGACCTTAGCATTGCAAATATATACATCATCTTTGAACTTCAAGGCGGTTTGAAACATCCCCCACTTGAGACCGTATCCCGACCCAACCCTTTGTTCTTAAACTCCAAATTGTATACAAATTGTTGACTGTTTTCAGCAAAAGCTTCTGCCGAAAACATATAATGGTATAAGTCAAAACGGGCAACAACCATTGCTTGTAATTCTTAGTAAAAAAATCCTTTTATGTCAACATAATTCTTTTGTGTGCCGAAATCTTTTTATTTTTTATTACCATCCTCTAAACAAGTGGTTCTGAACCTTTTTGAAGTCAAGGAGCACTTTTGATCGTAAGGAAAATTCCCGGTTCACCAAAACTAAAAATCCAATAAACGTACAAAGATAACTTTTATTGAAAATAAAACTGCTTATTTTATACATATAAAAAAATACAAAAAAACATAAATACTCGCATGAAACTTTTTGAGACAAAAATAATTTAATGTGACACCTGTGCTTGTCGGCTTTTACGAATTTCAGCGATATTATGCCTAATATTTGATATAGCTACTCTCATATCCTCCAAATCGCTAAGTCAAAGTTCACAAATCAAGGGTCACAAATCCTTTCAATGACCCTACCGTTAATGGACACCGTCTGTACAAATTCCTGCACATTACTCCCAAGATATTTTCAATTGTTTTAATTATGATGATATAAAAAACAAAGATATATTGACTGCAGTTGTGAGGTGAGCGCACACAATTTATTATACATATTTGTAACTTAAATTGCAAAGGAAATGAGTCAACATCAAATTTGGTTTTCTTAATTTCGCTGAGTACTTGCAAGAAGTTCGGAGAGCACCAGTGCTCCGCGGAGCACAGGTTAACAACCACTGTTGTAAACATTTTCAAAAAAGTTTCGCAATCCTTGGTTTTCATCACTTAAATCGTCTTTAAATGTGTTTTTTTAAATCTCATATCCACCTGCACGAATCCAACAAATCTATGGAAAATTTTAAGTTCAAGTATGGATAACATAAACTTGCACAATATCGTAGCGAATTGCAAAACATAAAAGTCATTTGGCATTAGTCTTAGTCATTCATTTATTTATCACAGCATACACATATGATAATAACAAAAATAAATTACAATCATGTACCATCACTAAGATTTCCTTGGCCGATGGCACATTTTACAATATTTATTTATAAAATTATAAGAAAGAAAAATGTTCATGACATCCAATCAAATTCGATATGGCCAAATAATCCGATCTAATTCAGATCTACCTACTTCCATTATTTATTTATAATTCGTTCTATTATATGAATTTTAATAATTTTATAGATAGTGGAAGAAAGTTGTTTAACTTTATTGGATCATAATCAAGGTTTTGTTCTCCAAAATAAGTTTCGAAAGTTGTATTATGCTTCAATTGAAAAGATTTTCCATGTGCTAAGTCTTTGGCGATATTTATGGTTGAAATAAGTACCTATTTAAAAAAAATATTATTAGCAACCTGCAAAAAATTTATGAAATATCCCTTCATATTTCTTTCATCTATGTTGAGATATTTCAAAAAAAATCTTGATACAAATTATTCTTAATTGGAATAGAATCTAATAATAAAAAAATACCCTTATCCGCACCCCAATGGTGCATAGGGCACTGCTTCATATAAACGCAGTGTTATCTTGATCGTTTACACATGAAGGAAAGGTGATCAGCCCTCCGCTTCAGGTATCAGTCCAGGGTAATATTGAATAAATATTACAGTGAAAAAATCACTTATATTTTTTTAACCCCCCTCCCTGGGAATCGAACCCGGGACCTCCAGAACGGTAGCCGAGCGTGCTGACCATTACACTACGGAGGCGGACAAAATAGAATAGAATCTAGCATTTAAAAACAAAAAATTGGGCACACAAGATATAATATTTATATTTTCATATATTTCTTTGATTCTGGTTATATAAATACATCAAGGGCGTCATGTAACGGACTGCTTTAGCATTCTACAGTACTAAAATACAAAAATATCGGGGTATGAAGTTATGGTAATCTAAACACGTTTCAGAGAGATACGTTCTATGAATGAATATTGAACTTTTATATGTGGATTTCATTATCACTCTTATTTGCTTTACTAAGTATATATATATTTATATTCGCATAATAATCACGTACGGATAACTCAAAATAAGATAATAATAAATAATTTTCCAAAGAATAATTTGATATTAATTTCGACCACCAGCTACTACTACTACAAGCATCACGCCGTTTCGCCGCAGGGTAGGCATAGAGGATGGAATGCCACACTCTGTCTTGACATACATACACTCCTCGCTTCTTTCACATCCATTCGTTTAGTCATATATGCCCTCCGATTACGCAGACTTTTAACACCACCAGATTTTGGGTTGGGATTGATCTGATCCTGTTTTTTTTCGACCGTTCTCTTTCTGTTCTCCCTCTCACATTCGTCATATATATTTTCTTAGTCGTTCTCTCGTTATTCATTCGCCCCACATGTCCATACCTCCTTAAAGAATTATTCCTTACATTTTGAATTATCCCTTGTCCAGACTTACATTCCTTTCTTATATCTTCGTTTTTAATTCTGTAATAGAATGATTTTAGCCAAGCCACTAGCTACGATTTTGAATATTGATTACTTTGAATCTTTATCGTATCAAAACAAAAGTTAAATAATAAAACAAAATAACACTTGTTCAGAAAAATTACAATACAACTTGAAATCAATTCAGATGGTTGTATGTATGTGTAAAAAGTACATGTAGATATACATATATGTTTTCTTCTAACAACTAGACGGTCTGACGGTTTGTAAAACATGACACAGATACCTGTCAAAGTGTGAGCACTGAACTCAAGATGAGAGTGACGTCAGAATTTGGAGCCCTTCTCTGCTGTTCCTTTCAACCTCCACCTTTACGAGAAATCGAGCATGCGTGATTTTTACATAACCTATAAAACTTACCTTACTGTGGTAGGTATTTTTAATATGCATAAAATATAATTCACTTCTGTAGGTTATCTGAATTATATCTAATATGTTCCGGGAATTATTTGCTAGCAGACAACATTAATCAAATCATATATTAAATGTTAAAATCAAACATTGATTTTTTGAGTAAACTAAATTGTATTTTATTATTGTCAATATTCATTCAAACCATTTTCCGCACCCCAATGGTGCGTAGGGCACTGCATTATAAACACAGTGTTATCTTTATCGTTAACACACGAAGGAAAGGTAATCAGCCTTCCGCCTCAGGTACCAGTCCAGGGTAATATTGAATAAATATTAGAGTGAAAAAATCACTTCTATTTATTTGACCTCCCCTGGGAACCGATCCCGGGACCTTGTGTACGGTAATCGAGCGTACTGGCCATAACATCACGGTGGCGGATTATTTATATATATTTAAAGAGCGAACTCTGCATTCTGTGATTTGTGAAATAAATAAGTTTTGTTGTTTATTAAATGGTATTTCTACAATAGTAATTAAAAAAATATTAGATTTTTCTATAAAGTTTAAAGTTAACTACTAAGACGGTTTTATATATGATATATTGTTTTTAAGATTTTTTTTTTTTAATGTTTTTAAGTTTTTGTATTTATTTAATATAAATAACTTCTTTTTTTCTTGTTGTTGTAGTAAATCGCGAGGTTGTAATTATAAAATGCTTGCCAGGGAGTAGAAAAATGTATGAAAATAGAAAATATATTTACATAGGCAACGGAAAATTATAAGATAGAAAATAATAAAATATTTTTTTTAATTTTCTACTTCCATTATTTTTCTTTTTTAATAAGTTAAATTTAAATATATTTTTTAATTTCACATTTCATTATAAGTCTACTAACTATGAGTAATTACGACCCTGGAACTGTTCATAGTGAACTTTTTATGTCCATTTAATACTAACGTAACATTTGACGATAAACATTCTCCGGACCTTTTGATTAAAATGGGGGATTAAAAGTTTACAGTGACCTATTTATATTCATTTGGAGTTAAAATGAAATTTACAGGACATCACTCGGATAAAAAGGGTAGTTACATTGAAATTAGACTGATTTTTTTTTCAGATGAAAGCGTATTTTGTTAATGACAAAGTTTAGTGAAAAATGTAAATTTAGATTTATTTTACGAATACTCTTTTGAAATACGTATGAATATTAAATAACATATTTCACACATTTAACGAGAAGTAAAAATAACTTGATGGTTTTTATTGTTAATTAATTTTTAATGATGAAAGCAATTTTTATTTATTCGTCTTATCTTAAATCACACCAAACGGTGTCTAAGACACTATCGAATGGACATAGTGTTATTTCAATCGTTTATTTGTGATGCTAATATGATAATTTATTCAGGTATCAAATTAGGTATATATTTAATAAATTGGGAGCGAGAAATCATTTTTATTTATTTCAACCCCTATGGGAATAAAACCCGTTTCACTAAACTATTATACTTTATTATTATTTACTAACAAATCAATTAAATAGAATTTAACCAGTCGTTTGTATCTTTTATCTTTTTGATTTTCAATTACAATCCGTATAAATATCCAGTATCCATATATATATATATATATATATATATATATATATATATATATATATATATATATATATATATATATATATATATATATATATATATATATATATATATATATATATATATATATATATATATATATATTTATATATATATAAATATATATATATATATATATATATATATATATATATATATATATATATATATATATATAATATATATTATATATATATATATATATATATATATATATATATTTATATATATATATATATATATATATATATATATATATATATATATATATATTTATATATATATATATATATATATAAATATATATATATATATATATATATATATATATATATATATACATATATATATATATATATATATATATATATATATATATATATATATATATATATATATATATATATATATATATATATATATATATATATAAATATATATATATATATATATATATATATATATATATATATATATATATATATATATATATATATATATATATATATATATATATATATATATATATATATATATATATATATATATATATATATATATATATATATATATATACATATATATATATTGTTTGTGATTAGGTTGTAACACTACACCAAGTTTGCTTTGATTCTTGCGCTCATTTAGTAGAATTCCTCCATTGAAATGAATTGCTTGCATTGTTTATGAGCAACGATAAATATAGAGTTACATGTGTAAATCCGTCTTAAGTACCAAAGATTCTATAAAATGCCGACAAAGAATAAATATAATAAAAGAGAAATGGGGAGAAACCCTTATATATTTTTATTTTATTTGTTCGGGAATTGTAAAGCTTTACATTTAAAAAAAGTAAATAATAAACAATTTATTTATGTGTATATATATATTTATACACATAAATAAATTGTTAGAAAATTATTAGAAAAAAATTCATTTTGCCTTGTAGATTATTTTTTCTTTGCCACTATAGGTGATGCATTCATTTGATGCAGAGCCCTGTGCATTGGGTACCGAAGACCATCAGAAGTCAAAAAAAGAGAAAACATACGTACAGTTTTGTGAGAGTGCATTAAAAGAAGTTTGTTTTTCCAATTAATTAAATCGTGATATTTTTTTGACATTTAAATTCTTGCTGATTAAACGTATTTCGGAGTCTACTTTGATGTTTAAAACAAAAAATACATAAATTAATATTTTTCTAGATCATTTTCAAGTTAGAAGTTTTTTTTTGGTGGGAATAGCAGATTTCAGCTGTTGAGTCTTTTTTTAAGGCTCTTTTATTCAAAATTGTATATTTGTACGAAAATAACAACATGTTCCCCATTTCGGAATATTTTCTTTGCATTCAGGGAGATTATTGGATTAGAATGCTAGAGTAGGGTTATCATACTTTCCAGAGATTCCATCGGATCATTTTCGCTTAAAGATGCAAAAAATATTTTCAAGTTGAATGTATTTCAAGAGACAAAGTTTTTTTCATCCAAGAAGGAAATTATCCTTTGAATTTTTTTTTTTTGGCTTTCAAGAATTCCGAAATTCTCATTGATGGACTGTAGGCAAGGAGAATAATTTATAGTTCATTGTTTTCAGATTTATAACGACATTCACTAGCTCAATATTCTCCATTTTTCTCTTTAGATAGCCTTTTTTAGATCGCCAAAACATCAATATTGTCAGGATCAATATCAATTTCTTTGTCCTACAATGTGGTAGCCCTATTCTAGAGAAGAGTATATATCATTATTCCTCCAACGTTTACCCTTAGAAAGGTTACATTGTTGAATAAATCGCTCATTTATCCCAATTAGAGATACTGATTGAACTGTATACAGTTCGCTTTGGAAAAATAGTACGAAGTTTAATATTTAAAGAAATTCTATTTCAATTAACAAATCCGTCTCAAATAAAATATTTTTTTCCTCCTTTAATTGAATTTAACATAGCTAAATACCTTCATAAAGCTAATATTAACAAAAGAGCGACTGAAAATAACTTTTAGTTATTTTATTTTTATAAATGGAGGAGTCTAGAATTTTGAAAGGTAATTTTATACCATAAAATAGTTTAAACCATGTTATTAGAGTATGGACCCAGTAGCAACTATTTAATGGCATTTTTCCTTGAAATATTTTTTGTTGTAGCTGTTGTTGTAAGTGTTAATAGCGTGTGAAAATTTGTTTTGTAATAGGCTATATTTAATATACTAGAGTATAATATAATAAGGCAACGAAGAATGTTATGCGCATGTGAGGAGAATGGAACCATCCAGTCTCCCCCACATCGCACTTTACGGCCAACCCCATGGTAGACGACTCCCGGGCAGACCACCAAAGAGATGGATCGATATCTGGGAATCGACATCGCAGGACGCTGATCCCTCTTTAAAACAGGCCACACCAATAAGAAGAAGAAAAAGTAAAATATTATTTCGTTAATTGATTCGGCTGTCTCTTTGTGGTAATATCTATCCATTTTTAAGTTACAAACACTTGGTAAATACCAATGTTTCCTAAAAGCCTATTGTGATACGTGTTTTGATGCATTCTGTATTATTTTCAAACACCGTAACTTTCATTTATATTTTCAAATACGGAGTTTGAAAATGATCCATCAAAATACGTATCATAGTAGATTTTAGATTTAAATAAAACTTAAATAAATAATATATAATATTCATCTCACCTTTTGGTGAATTTTAAGTAGAAAAATAAAATAGACATTAAGTTTTATTGTTTGGAGACCTTTATATTGTAAGTATTGCACATAGCTGATGATAATTTCATGATTCTAATATTGATAAATTTTATTTAAAAATATATACACATATATATATATATATATATATATATATATATATATATATATATATATATATATATATATATATATATATATATATAAATATATTTATATTATATAAGATTAAATGTTTTTATATATATATATATATATATATATATATATATATATATATATATATATATATATATATATATATATATATATATATATATATATATATATATATATATATATATATATATATATATATTGCGTGTAATATAACATTAGCGGATAAGCAAAAATGGATGTATTAATCCCTATCCAATCGATTTTAGAAAAAAAAATCCATTGATTGTATGTTCCTTCTTCGAGCTTTTACCAGATATTCAATTATTAAAAAACATAAATTATTGTATAGATAACAAAGCGCTTAAACTTTAAACTTTCTTTGTGCTAAAAATACTTATTTAGAATAATATTACTACATAATTAATAACTGTTTCAAACGCTTCGAGCTTTTTGTAAACAACTTCATTTTAAACTCCTTGAGGAAATTTCAACTTGCATGACAAAGAAAATTTCCCTGAAATGTCTCCAACCTTAAGCTTTATATCGAGGTATATAAAGAAACCCTTTTATCTTAATAATTATTCTCAATAAACATATATTTGTTTGAAATACAGAGGAATAATCCAGATGGAGCGTGTTGTATACATAAGGGTGGTAGGTGTTTTTTGCGTGACATCGTCTTTGGATGAAATTAGAAATAATAAAATTCATGAATATGAACCCACGTTTTTTTGCCGCGACAAGATGTTTTCCTGAATAAATTAAGGTAGCTGAGTCATTTATTTAGTGTTATAAGTATTTTATTAAAAAACATAAATATAATAATTAAAATACAATGTTTGCCTTTTCACTGAAAATGGTGTAACCTGAAAGAAAAAATATTATTTGTTAGAAAGTTACATTGACCATTTATTGTTAATGAAAAATTTATTGTTAATATATATAACCATATATATATATATATATATATATATATATATATATATATATATATATATATATATATATATATATATATATATATATATATATATATATATATATATATATATATATATATATATATATATATATATATATATATATATATATATATATATATATATATATATATATATATTTATATAACCATAGATATCTCTAGTGTTTTGAATTTGATCAATATATCTAGAAGTTTCAGGAATTTGAGTAGGGTGGCTGCCAATCATGGGTGGAATTGATGAATGTTTCAAAGTGATCACGTTAACCAGCCTCTGACGATCGTCAGCCCTGTAAATGTCAAGACATCCGTATTTTTCTTCATCTGTGTAGAAATGTCAAAAATAATGTGTCTCATTTGAGCACTTTGAATAAAATGATTTTACAACATTTTTCCTTTAATCATTTTCATAAGTTTGCAATGGGCTTATTTCTTTCAATTTTAGGATCTGTATTAATGTACACAAATACAAGTGTTAAACAAAGAAATGTAAGACTGATAATTCATCCCTTCATCAATGTTGAGATGTCAAAAAATAATGGAGTGTTTTATTACAACAGCACATTAAATACCATATTTACCCTCAATATTATTAATATTTAAAGCTTTTACTTTGTAGTTAGTCATTTTTACTTATTTATTTTTTTACAAAAATGTTGATAATATTAGTATATAACCACTCACCGAGATTTTTACGTCTACTGGTTTCGAGATGTACCCGTCTCTTCTTCAGGACAATTACTATTACAGCATGCAAACAATAACCCTTCACCACCATAGCACCATTTACACACTTAAAACTTCACAAAATGTTTAACACATGCGATTTTTGGTCGACCCGAAGACCATCATGCACTACAACTAGTGCATGTTTAACCTCGTGCATGTTAACTAGTGCATGTTTAACCTCGGCTCGTAACGCATGTCTGTCGTAAATACTTGATTATAACGTTGTTTTAAATACCAAAATAATCATGTTATTTTTTTCAATTTGAGGTCACATCTATTAACAATCGCCACGCAGAATCGAAGTAATTGGATTTGTATGCTAAAAGCAGGGCGTAACTATCTACTTTATTACACCAAACCAACCCACAAGGCTACTTTCATTCCTATCACAGCAAATTCAAAGAATCCGTAATTAGCTTGTAAGGTAGGGATAACGAGGTTGACCGGTTTAAAAGGTTATATTTTGTAACGTTTTATAGGAGATATTTGTATTTTTTCCAACAATTATCGCAAAACCTTTCCGCATTAGCATAACGTTGGGTTCTAAGGTTTCAATAATATAATATAATGGGGAGGGTATATGTACAAACATACGTGAAATTATTTGTTTATATTAAATATAAAAGATGAATATAATTGAGGGAGTTCTTAGATGATATTATTTTTATGAGAAAATTAATAAGAAGTAATTAAGAAATATTTTGTAAAAGTTTTCTTAAAAGTTGTCGAGTTTTATGTTTAAGATATTATTCCTATACATTCCTAATTTAATTTCATTTTAATTTTTATTCTTAATATTTTTTATTTTTTCAGTTTAAGAAAATTGGTTTTTGGATTATGGAATTTTTTAAGATTTTTGGTTTCGATTTTTAATTGAAATAATCTCAAACTTCAATTGACTCCATTTAAATTTGACTGATATCAAAGAAAGGAAAAAAGGTCTAAATTTATTATTTATTATACCCTTAATATTTCAAATATTTTTATAAAACTGTTCAAACATATAACATCTTATTTTTCTTTCATAATTTTCTAAATAAAACACTCTCTTTGAAATGACGAACCATGAAAAGGTTGAAGTGATAAGTTGACGTCTTTTAAAAGACAGTAGGTACACGAGTCGTTTTTTTTTGTACTAACAAAAATAAGCTATTTTTATCAGACACCGGCTTATTCACCCTACGAATGATATATCAATTTTAAACAAAATGTGTATATATGTAAAATGTGCAAGGGTACATCTGAATAAAACTTTATACCACATTTCAATATTTTATAATTTTTGAGGCAAAAAATTAAAAAAACTTATAAAAAATCTATAGTAACTTGTTAATTAAGTAGAGGTCGTTTCGTGTTTAAAAATAAAATTAAAAAATATCACAAATCTATTTTATTCAATCAGCTAACAACAATATTCCCTTTGATTTAAAATATTATTTTATTTGTAACCATTTATTATTTTAAATTATTAAATCGCTATATTCTTCATATACTACCTCAATGGAGCTTCGTTTTCGTTACGTTATATCTACATTGAACCTATTCAAACATATTTAAATAAGAGAATTTGGACCTTCTTATTTAATTTTTTTATTGATAGTGACAAATATTTCTTAAAATCTATCGAGACACGAGGATTGACACATTCAATATCATTTTAAAACGCCAATTTGGTTTAAAGTAATAATAATTTTCAATAGTTTATAAAGCGCCATTTTCGTAAAATACTACGTTAAGGGTTAGTGACATTTTATAAAACGTGTCACAACAGTTTTTTTTTGAAATATTAAAATATTTATTAAATTCATATTAAATTTGATATAACCATAAAATGTCCACCAATCAGATAATGTTATCTTCAAAAAAAAAGAAAGTACCTATATTTAAAAAAAAAAAATAATTTCTCATGCCAGCAATACATTGCTACATTCATTGAAAGCGAAATTGAAATTTCACTTGGACTAGCAAATTTCAATACAGCAAGTTGAAATCGAGCAGACGTAAATATACTTACGGATCAATCTCGAATATACCACACAGCAAAAAAAGCGAGAATTGAAGATCCCGTATACATTTTGCTTTGTGGACTATACAAAAGCTTTTAAATGTGTCAATTGGAATTGCCTTCATACGGTTTTAGAAGAGATTGCTGTGTCAACATAGGTGATAATACTTGTTCTCAACGTTTATTTGTACAAAATTTGTCATACGAAAAATCCAAGTAGGTGCTCAAATCACGCATACTGAAAATCAATAGAATAATAAAAATTACAAAAAAATATGAGGTCGACATAATAGGTTTTTTCTCGGAAATATTTTATTACAAAAAGGCGTGAAAGAAGATTGCACATTACATTCTGATACTTTAAATTTACTCTTTATGGAGAATATATTGAAATTATTAAAGAAAACACTTGTTTTTATTCCAATTGAGTTTATTTATGACTACTAGTTTCGGAATCTAAGCTTCCATCCTCAGGTAATGTAAACTAAAGCATAATTAATAATAAACTGTTCTATAAAAAGGAGAGGAGTAAGTTAGGTGGAAGGGGGGTTAGTCAAGGGGGGGAGTTAGAAAATAAAGGAAAAATGGAAAGCAAAGGTGAAAATTTATGAAAATTATTATTAGAATTATGGTTTTACATTTTCCTTTATTTTCAAACTCCACCCCCTTGACTAACCCCCCTCCCCTAACTTACCCCTCTCGAAACTAGTAGTCATAAAGTGGTATAAAACAAGTGTTTTCTTTAATAATGTTAGCATGTCTTACCACAAAGTAAATGCCGAAACAATAAATAAAATATCTAGAGGATATATCATTTAAAAACGTACTAGATAGATGATGAGATGGAGTAACAGAAGGGGAGAGAAAGATCTCAAATATATATGAGATTTGCAGAAGACACAACTCGATTTATCGGCTCACAATAAACAGATGGCTCAATTGCTTAATAGATTGGAAACGAAAGATTGGGAAAATCTGGACAGCAAATAATCAAAATAGAGATAAATTTACTACTGTCGTAGACTGTTTCAGGACTCTATTAATCAATTTGTCCATGAGTTTAACTATTTACATAACTCATTTTGAAATGTGGAGACCGAAACAGAAATCCGAAGAATCACTGGAATGATAAATCAGTAATGACTAGTCTGATGAAGATGTAGAAAAATCGGTATACATTTAAGATAACAAAAACTTTTCGTTGCATTGTATGAAGTGCTGTTGGAGGCGCATGCTCCGAATCCTATGGACAGCAAAAAGCACCAAAGAGTCCATTCGTCAGGAGTAATACTTGGATGGCTTGACTCTGGCCAGTGTCTATATACGACGGATTCTTCAGTTCTTTGGACACGTTGTGCGTGGTAACGAGGATAGCCCGGGACGACTGGTTAGTGATTGGTAGCCTAGAGGGGAAAAGAGGGAGAGGAAGATTCCCCACACGATGGATAAGACAGCAGCAGCCATCTCGGTGGTTGGAGTGCTACGTACAACGCAGTCAAAGGAGAGCTGGCGAAGAGTCATTGCTTCGACAAGGTTCATAACCCTCAGTAATGAGGATTAAGACGAAGAAGAAAAAAATATGAAGTGGTAATATGGGCAGAGATAAAAATATAAAGCTGAATTTGAGATTCAGACGTTTACAGCTCAACTGATACTATGAGTAATCAAAAATCGAATTATGAAATGTCGCTCACTCCTTTCAAGAACGTCATAATAAAAAAAACTTGATTTTTCAGGAGAACGTTTTAAAAGTTTAAAAATATAACACATTGTATTAAAAATAAATATCAAGCCACTTATTGAACTTTTTACTGTGTAACAGATCTTTATAGGTAAAACCTGAAGGTTTTTTCTCCATTTGAAAAATATTTAGTTTATTTAAAAAAAAAATAAAAAACTACACATTTTCTTCAAAATGCAAAACTACTAATTCTATTGTAAATATAAAATATGCCGCTTTTGCTGAGACATTTGATTTTCTGGGCATTCCGAAAACATACACAACTGAAAATTGAGGGTTTTTGATTTATGACGTTCTTGAAAGGAGTGAGCGATGTGTGCATATTTTTTTTTATTCTATCCCACATTGGACGTACTTACAGATGGATCAAACTGAGTCTCTAGAATTTGGTAGAAACAGGAATAGTCGAGGGAAGTAAACAATTATCATCTACTGTTATATGCACAGAAAAAAGAGGAATTACCAAGTTCCTCGTCCATTTCTGATTTACTAGGCTCTGGACTTGTAGTAATGGAGCTGAGCTATACCTACATCCCAGGTCACTTCTATGACGTACATACGTACATAGTTTATCAGTATAGAGCAAAAAGACGAAAATGAAGAATATTCAAAATTGTTTAGTATATTTCTTCTGTTAAAAATTTAATATTATTGGTATAAATAGAAAACGATGAAATTTTTAAATGAGGAAACGGTACAACTTTTTTTAAAGACGGAATTTTATATTACCTGCGGACAGTATTTTGAGACGGAAATTAAAATGAAACGTTCAATAAAAAGTAAATTAACGTCTAACATTATTCACCAAATTTTTTTCCAATTTTTTTCTGTAATGAATTATAATTATAATAAACCCGTGTATTTGACTTTCATTAGCTTGACGGTATTTTTTTAAATTAATTCATAATGTCTTTTTTTTAAATGGATTTTCTTTCCCAATATTAAGTATTATGTGTGGTTTTTTAGGCTTGAATGACTGAAATAAATAAATGCTTTCGCAATATTTTTTAATCTTTTTTTATTTCTAAAAAGTTTGATTGAGGGAAAACGCATAATTCTTGGCTGAATTAAGAAAATCCTTTGTTCTTATATGTATTAGGGGGTAGTAAAATAATGTGTTTGTTTATTGCCTTACATATTTCAGAAAACGTACTTTTTTACACAAAAAAACGATATAAAATTAATGTAAGCAGGCTGGAAAACTGCCAGCAAAACATAAATAAACAACATTTTTTTATCAAGTATTTCAATTTACTTATAAAGGTCAATTATAAATAAGACAAACGATACGTCGTAAACCCTGTAAATGCCCAAGTCTCCATGTTCTTCTTCACCTATGGATATCAATAAAATATCTTGATGTAAATAACTCCTAAGAGAATTAAATCCAGAATTTGAGAATCTTTTTTTTAGTACCCTAAGATACAATAAAAATATTTCTATGCGAAATATTTTTTTTCAAATTCAAAACACTTCGGTCAATGAAACCTATGAACTGTGGTGACCATACTCTGGGCGATGTTATCTGTATTCATGACAATTTTTAAGCCTTCTTGGGGACGAAGGATTGCAAAAAAAATATATCTATCATTGCCATTATCATATCATAATCCATGTCTTTATAAGCGCCAGTATTTTTCGAAAATGGCACTATTTAAATAATCCAAAATTATTATTCATAATATTAAATTATACAATACTTATATATATACACACTATAGTATGCAATTTTTATTCCCATTTTATTAGGCAAAGATTTTGTTTTCAATAGTTGGAGCAATATACTTTTTTCTTAAATAATAATCACAATTGTTTTATTTATGTGCTTAAATGAATTACTCTGAAAATAACATAAAAAATTAATTAAAAAATTAACTTCTACCACATACTGAAATACGGGTTTATAGGTAACTACTTAGTATACGCGTTCAATAGTTACATATAACTTACAACTAGTTACTAGAAACTAGATACAGATTAAAGGCTAGATACTAAACTAGGTAACTAACATAATTAAATTAGTATGTATGGAA
>NW_028281740.1:67500-72282 GCF_059751285.1 Brachycentrus maculatus | reverse complement strand
TCTTTCCTTCATGTGTTAACGATCAAGATAACACTGCGTTTATATGATGCAGTGCCCTATGCACCATTGGGCAACAAATAGTGCCCTATGCAAGGGTTTTAAAAATTAAAAAAATAAATTATATACAAATATATATATATATATATATATATATATATATATATATATATATATATATATATATATATATATATATATATATATATATATATATATATATATATATATATATATATATATATATATATATATATATATATATATATATATATATATATATATATATATATATATATATATATATATATATATATATATATATATATATATATATATATATATATATATATATATATATATATATATATATATATATATATATATATATATTTATATATATATATATATTTATATATATATATATATATATATATAAATATATATATATATATATATATATATATATATATATATATATATATATATATATATATATATATATATATATATATATATATATATATATATATATATATATATATATATATATATATATATATATATATATATATATATATATATATATATATATATATATATATATATATATATATATATATATATATATATATATATATATATATATATATATATATATATATATATATATATATATATATATATATATATATATATATATATATATATATATATATATATATATATATATATATATATATATATATATATATATATATATATATATATACATATATATATATATATATATATATATATATATATATATATATATATATATATATATATATATATATATATATATATATATATATATATATATATATATATATATATATATATATATATATATATATATATATATATATAAACGCTCCCGGTGTGCGGTCGAAACATTTTTTTTTAAATGCAGTTCTTATAAAAACCGCACAAAAACCGAATTTTGATTAATAAATCATTAAAAAATCATTTAAGTACGTCATTAAAGTCTCTGCCTGATAATATATTTCCTCATTCCAACATACATAGACGCCTGTTGTGATCTCGTACATAATGTGTTACGAGTTTGATCAATATATCTAAAAGATCCAAAATTTTGAGATGTGTAGTTATCAATCATGTGTAGAATTGGTGGATGTTACACATGTTGCTCATTCCTTTCAACAACTTCATATATCAAAAAACTAGATTTTTCAGGAGATCGTTTTTAAAGTTTAAAAACATTAAAAAATGTTTTAAAAATAAATATCAAACCACTTATTTAACTTTTTACTGTGCAACAGATCTTTTTAGGTAAAACCTGGATGTTTTTTTCTCCATTTGAAAAATATTTAGTACATTTAAAAATATAATTAAATAATACCTTTTCTCCAAATTGCAAAAACAACACTTTCTGCCCTGTAGTGAGGAAATATTAAGTGTAAAATATATCCCGCTTTTGCTGGGATTTAGTACATTTTCTGGGCATTCCAAAAACATGCTCAACTGAAAATTCGAACGAACTCGGAACCTCAGTATGGTAGCCGAGCGCACTGACCATTACACTACGGAGGCGGATAATGTGGTTTATTTTAACTTCTTCTAAAAAACAAATTCTTAATTATGTATTTTCTGTATGTACATTACAAAATCGACAAGGAAATGTTTTAAATTTCTGAATGACAGATGACAGAAGACAGTTGGTGATATGAACAGGCTGTCGCCACGTTCAAAGGCGTTCTATTCTCAATTCAAATCGCGTACTCCTCATCGCACTGCGCGCATATTTGAACGTCGCAGATCATTTATAATAATAAAAAAAATGTGACCGTTTGCGCATGTTCGAACAGGCTCTTAACCCTTTGAAGGCTGAATTATATAAATACGAAAATATTTCTTTTAATATTAGTATTCACAACACTTTGAGTGTGTCCAAATACTTGTTCACAAATCAGATTTGTATTAAGCAAAGACCTTTTATTTGGGTGTATGCAAGATCCTAACCGGATTATTTTACATACTGGGTTGATGAAAACATGATGCCTGAAAACATGATTTTTAAATTTTATGCAGGTTATAATTTGACCAGCTTTTTTTAGGTTTATGCAAGACCAACGTGACTCGGTGTTTACACAACGTGTGTCATTGACGCTTTTCATGGAAATTTGAAATATCAATTGCCGCACCAAAGGGTTAAGGAAAACGCCGGATTTTTTTACTAGTGACCTCAAAAACTAGCGTCACGATGCTTCGAGAAAGTGATAGCTCGCTTATACTATTGTATTGAATTGTACGACTGTTCAATTTTATTGTGTGGTAAAAAAACGGCTCGTCAGTGAAAAGCGGTACCTATTTGGTACCCAACAGTAAAATATGTTTTTCATTGTGGGTTTTTTTTCATCGTCAATTGGGTCGAAACGATATTTGTCCCGCTGTGATATACTCGAATGATTTGAAAAGAATACTTGGGTCGATATAGTATCTGCCTATAGAAATTAAAGATAGAACTTAATGATTCAATTACATTTATATATATATATATATATATATATATATATATATATATATATATATATATATATATATATATATATATATATATATATATATATATATATATATATATATATATATATATATATATATATATATATATATATATATATATATATATATATATATATATATATATATATATATATATATATATATATATATATATATATAAGCTCTGTAAATACCAAGACCATATTTTTCATCGACTTTTTTGGGATAAGATTATGTATATTTGCTATCCGTATTTTCACTTGTTGATGAGAACATCTGTAGTTCTCAAAACTAGTAGTGTTTACACTAATAAACTCGAAATGTAGACTTATACACGTGTTTTATTTTTTGTCCGCCTCCGTAGCGTAATGGTCAGCACGCTCGGCTACCGTTCTGGAGGTCCCGGGTTCGATTCCCAGGGGGGGTAAAATAAATATGAGTGATTTTTTCACTGTAATATTTATTCAATATTACCCTGGACTGGTACCTGAAGCGGAGGGCTGATCACCTTTCCTTCATGTGTAAACGATCAAGATAACACTGGGTTTATATGATGCAGTGCCCTATGCACCATTGGGGTGCGGATAAGGGTTAATTATATTATTATTATTATTATTATTTTTATATCGTATTTTTTTTCATTTTTAACTGAAAGTTTTGAAAATCAAGCTATAAAATATAAAACAAGTAATTTTGTTTTGAAAAAGTCAGAAAAATACAAATGAAATTCCATTAATTGATTCAACAGTAATTTTTTGATAATATCTGTCCATTTTTAATTAAAGTTGATAAATACCATTTTTTCGTTAAATATATTGTGGAAAGCATCGATTTCACAATAAATTTTAAGAAATAGTGGTATTTAACAAGTAATACTTATATCATAAATAAGAAATTTAACTTGCATTTCTGTTCGATAACGTTAAAATTTTCTCCTTCCAATTTCGACTTAAATTGAATAAACAAAGCAAAAACAGTCAAATTGACATGGTCTCCTTTAGTTCCGACACGTACGCCAATGCCAAATCGTTCAATGTTTGTTTAACGACAAACCGACGGTTAAACGCTTAGTAAGTCCACACAATATCCATCGGTTATAGTTAACAACCCGATGTGTTATCAGAGTGAAAGTTTAACCGAGAACTTTGGGTTGTGTTATGTGTTTTTAATTCGGAAAACTGCGGTTTGAGGTTTACGAGTTTTACACAAATGGGCTGTGGATAATTTGTGCGGCTGTATATATCGTCAAGATAATCATTTTAATACCAAAAGTATAAAAAAAGTAAATAAAAAGTTGACGGTATTTGAGTCAAATACTTGGCCTGAATTCAATGTAAAATAATTACATACTACTAGTTTTTATTTTGTTTGGATTTCGTTTGAAATTAAAACTAACACGGCTTATATTTCTTTTTTTACTCCTATCAAAGATGAAGAAGAATATGGAAGTCTGGGCATTTACGGGGCTTACGACCGTCATAGGCTGGTTCAAATTCTTTGAAATTATATATATATGAACCAATTTCGAAACACTGTTCTTGATTTACTAGAACTTCACTAGAGACATCTATTGGTGAGATGAAAAGAAGCTTTTTATTTAGCAGAAACTCTTGTATTAGTATGTGAGGTCTAGCACTTTTGAGTGTGTCCAAATACTTGTTCATAAATCTAAGTTTCTCCTCTAGGATTTATTTTTATATTGACCTCTCAACATAGACGTCTTCTATATTATGAAATAATTGCATACGTTTGAATAAGGGTCTCTGCTAAAAAAAAGGTTACTCAACTTAACCAAAGATGCTGCTGAGAACTCACACATGAAGGGACGTGAGAATTATAGGATATATGTAAAACTTCCACAGTGTAGTGGTTAGCGCGCTAGGCTATCATGCTGGAGGTCCCGGGTTCGATTCCCAAGAGGATCAAAATGAATATTAGTGATTTTTCAACCTAATATTTATTGAATATGACCCTGGACTGGTACCTGAAGCGGAAGGCTGATCACCTTTCCTTAGATTATTTAACGATCAAGGTAACACTGCTTCTATACGATGCAGTGCCCTATGCACCATTGGGTGCGGATAACAGTTAGAAGAAAAATGTACGAATTCAATTTCAATTTCAATATCTGGAAAAGTACACTTGAATTTGAGGGTTCCAAATTGAAATCTCTCAAAATTCGTTTTCAAATCGCCTTTACGATTTCAACTTTTGAAA
>NW_028281740.1:0-62500 GCF_059751285.1 Brachycentrus maculatus | reverse complement strand
ATGTCAATATAAAGATAAAATAATACACAAGGAAATGATTGTTCTAAAAGTCCGTTATTAAATATGTTTCCAATCACTCAGCATCCTTGATTCCTTTTTCACTGTGACTGCCAATCAACACAAAAAATAAAGCCACTTGAAATCTACCCAAGCTCCTTTGCCTAGCCGTCAAAATATTTTGAATTTTGTTAAGTAGATAGTGTTTTAGTATTAATCAGTCTTGGATAAAGAAGCGGTTAGCTTCGAAACCGGTAGACATTATAATTAAGTTATAATAAAATATTAATAGTGATTTATGTATTAATTTTAAATCAAACACAGTTTTTTTGAGTCCACTAAGTTGTATTTTATTAACAAAAACACATAAAAAATTATATTGTGACAATTGTTTCGCCTTGTTAGGGCATTATCAAACGAATGCCATAACAAGGCATTGACATTCGTTTGATAATGCCCTAACGAGGCGAAACAATTTTCACAATATAATTTTTTATGTGTTTTTGTTAATAAAATACAACTTAGAGACTCAAAAAATCTGTGTTTGATTTAAAATTAATACATAAATTAAAATGGAGTTCTACAAATTAAACGCCAAATCAATAAATAAATATATTAATAGTGATTTTAAAACAAAGTTAAATTTTAATTATAAAATGAAAAATCACAAAGTTTGCGCTTCAAATATAAATTATATAGATAAAATATTATTTAAAACAATAATTTTTATAATTATCAATGCACATAATATGTTCAATCAAAGAAATAGAAAACAATATTAAA
Organism: Brachycentrus maculatus; assembly: GCF_059751285.1. NCBI lineage: Eukaryota > Metazoa > Arthropoda > Insecta > Trichoptera > Brachycentridae > Brachycentrus > Brachycentrus maculatus. The sequence continues at coordinate 61,720 of NW_028281740.1, read as the reverse complement.
TTTACAAACCAAGAGACGTCATAATAATCGTTTAGTTAATTTGGCGTTATGAAATAATCCGTTTGTATATTCTTGTCTGCATAAGCGTTAGCCAATACTTGACATTAAGTTAGTAGATAACCAAAACATGTCTGAATTCGGATTTAAGGCACTTTCCCCTCAGTTGATTACCGTACATTACGGCTGGGGAATATTTAAATATAATATTATGTATATATGTATATAAACTTACTAACTAACCAACGATCACGCTGTTTCCCGGAGGAGTAGGCAGAGATAAATATAAAAAAATACATGTTTAGAAATAGAATTAAAGAATTCAGGAAAATATTTAACATTTAAAAATAGATAAAGAAGAATATTGAAGTCTGGGCAGAGCTTTTTACTGTTATAGACTGGTTTAAGTGATCACTTTCATCTTCTTCAAAACCCTTATCCACTCCCCAATGGTGCATAGGGCACTGCATCATAAAAACGCAGTGTTATCTTGATCGTCAACACATGAAGGAAAGGTGATCGGCCCTCCGCTTCAGGTACCAGTCTGGGGTAATGTTGAATAATTATTGGAGTGCAAAAATTACTTATATTTATTTGATTTCTTTACACACGTGTAACATCCACCGATTCTACCCATGATTGACAACCACATTATTTAAATTCTTGAAACTTCTAGATATATATCGATCAAACTCGGAACACAGTGCTTGACTTCACTAAAACTTAACTAGAGACATCTTTTGTAGGATGAGAGAAGATATATATTACATATATGGATCGTACATGTTTTAGAGTACCCAGTTGAATCACCGGGTCAACTGACACCTTAGCGCTTCCCGCGAGTAAAACAAACTCAAAAAGCAGTAATTTTTAATGATTTTATTTATTTAATTATGATACAAAAAAATAGACTTATATATATATATATATATATATATATATATATATATATATATATATATATATATATATATATATATATATATATATATATATATATATATATATATATATATATATATATATATATATATATATATTTATATATATGCAATACAATACATAACTGCAAGCGTGCTAATCACTAAACTATATTAAAGGTATGTGGATATTTTTTGTGAATAAATGGCCTTGTTCAGTTATATCTAAATTTAATTTTTTTACGCAAAAAACAACATTTTTAAATGATTACACGATACGTCAATTGTATCATTTTAAATTTCGAATCGAACCCATTTAAAATTAAAAGCGACCTGATTGGACCTTTCATAATCGTGACCTTCTCATTGGCTTCGCTACATTACGTACTGTGCTGTGATTAGCTGATTTAGTTTATTTACGCAAACTGGAGTATAGTATATTAGGAGTATAGTACTGGGTATGTATGAGGAGATGCATGAATGTAGAAGAGGCAAAGAATGTTTGCAAAGACAGAGTGGTGTGGCGTTCGATTCTCTCTGCCTACCCCTGCGGGGAAGCGGCGTGATGGTTAGTTAGTTAGTTTTAGTTTGGAGTATAATAACGAACGGGTAGGTACTTTCAATAAAACTTTTTTTGAATTTGGAATCGGTTGATACTTTCAATAAAAACTAATTTTTGAATTTAGAATCGGTTGGTACTTTCAATAAAAACTCATTTTTGAATGTAGAATGGGTTGGTACTTTTACCAAAACACTTTTTTTAATTGAAAATGCGTTGGCACATACCAACAAACCTTCAATAACAGATTATTTTAATGTATATATTTTTTATTTAAATATTACTTTATAAATACCACCACTATTTATTAAAATCCTTTCACCGTATAGTACGTTATAAAATGATGCGGAATGCACCGAAACACGTGTCTTAATAGATTTTTTAAAATATTGGTAAAATTTTAATCAAAAATGAATGGACAATACCACAAAATGTCTGCTAAACCAATTAATGAAAGTAAAATATTTTTTTCACATTTTTTCCCTTGTTTTATAAATGTCAGTAATATTAGATTTTTATGTCTACCGGTTTAGAGACGTACCCGTCTCTTCGTCAGGACAATCACGAAAATCACTACATTGATTGCGAGCTGGTGCATTTTATATGCATACAAAATACATCATTGCATGCATTTTGTAAAAAATATAAAAGTTCAAATGACTAACCACAAAGTAAATGCATTAAATATTAATAATATTGAGAATATTTTTTGTTGCTGTTGCTATCTTGTATTGCTCCTTTATTTATGTTAAGATGTCAATCATAATTAACAAGGATTTGGACACACTCAAAATGTGTATTTCTTAGGTTAGTAATAAATAAAAATATATGTATTTATATTAATTTTCAAATCAAACCGAATTTTTTTGAGTCTACTAAGTTATATTTTATTGTTATAAAACATAATAATAATAATAATAAATCACTTAACGCACCCCAATGGTGCATAGGGCACTGTTTCATATAAACGCAGTGTTATCTCGATCGATTACACATGAAGGAAAGGTGATCAGCCCTCCATTCAGGTACCAGTCCAGTGTAATATTGAATAAATATTAGAGTAAAAAAATCACTTATATTTATTAAACCCCCCTGAGAATCGAACCCGGGACCTCCAGAACGGTAGGCGAGCATGCTGACCATTACGCTACGGAGGCGGACATAAAACATATAAAAATTAATATTGTGACAATTGCTTCGCCCAGTTATAGCATTTTTAAACGAATGTTCGTTTGAAAATGCCATAACTAGGCGAAACAATTATTGCAATATTAATTTTGATTTGTTTTTTAACAATAAAATATATCATTTCGGCGAGTGGTTATATACTAATATTATTAACATTTTTTAAAAAAAATACATCTTAGTAGATTGATTTAACAAGTAATATATACGTAAATCAATAAAATAAATAATACGTAAATTAAAATAGAGTTCTACAAATTAAACGCCAAATCGATAAATAAAAAAATATGTTATAAATCAAGATGGCCTTGCTACCGGTTTTACTCGACTGTCGAGATAATAAATTTTCCAACAATGGCGTACTCAAACCGCTTAATTCTTTTATATCAAATGTAATCCCAACCGGAAGGGATTTTGTTAAAATATTTATAACAATATTGTTTAAGACTGAATGACAGTATTGTCAGTTTCCTTAGCTTTGTGGTTGATACGCTTACTTCCTTATCCAGAGACCACAGATCTATTTAGATGGAAAAAAAGTATTTAAATAACGGTAATATAATTTTTACATGTTTTACACTGCAATATATCGTTCCGAACATTTTAAATTTGTTGCCGACGGATGTTAGAGGTCAAAATAAAATATGGAACAAAGGCAAAATAAAGGAATGGGTCAAGAGTTAATTTTATGAATTAAGGAAAATAGTTTATATTCTTCATTTTTCTCTCTTTTTGTGTGTATATTAGGTTAAAATGGTTGATAACAATAAAACATGTATGTAAAAAGAACTCCACCGACAAGACACACAAGGGTTGGTGGGTCTCTGCAATTTTTTTTTTTAAATATGCTTAATTTTTTTTTTAAATAAATGTATACAATCAATGTGAATAAAAAAAAACACTATAAGTAAAGAAAAAAATGTTTAAACAAAAAAACTAGAGGAAGATCGAGGAAAAATTGGTATGATTAAGTTTTTCAAATGCTTGAAAGAGGTAGATGTATGAATGTGGAAGAGGCGAAGATTGTTCTCGCCCAAGTATTTGGAAAACTTGATCATGCCAAGTTTTTCTCGGTCTTCCTCTGCTTCTAATACCAACCAAATTCGCCTCATAAATTTGTATTATAGTTCTCTCTTCACTCATTCAATTCACATGCACAAACAATCTCAACATACCTTTCCTAATTTAATTGAAAATGCTTATATCTATCTTTCTGTCGTACATCGTTCTGCCACACATTCTTCTGAGAGATCGCATTTGACTGCATTTTATTATACTTTTATCATTAAAAGATAACACCGCCATCACTGATTTTCGCCTCATAAATTTGTTTTACCATTTAATATTATTTTCTTCACTCATTCATACGTTTTCTTTGCTACGAAAATTCCCGGTTAATTCGAAACACGTCTGAAACCCGCGAATCCGTCCAGAGTCCGAAACCTGTTTCGAAAACTTTGTCATTCTACAACTTAACAACGCGACTCAAGGTCGCATACATGCAATTACCATTTAGGATCAATGCGACCAACTACATTCGAAAATAATAATAATTTGTATAATAACAGGGTACCTACAGACGCTGGTGAAAAAATAGTCAAACGACGACCTTCAGCTACTTTATAGCTAATCAACTCAATACTTACAATCTTTGTAATTTAAGATTATAGACTATAGGGTGATTCAGTAACATTCTCCTTATCATTCATCGTTCACTTTGTGTATTACCACTTAAAAATACTAGCCATCAAGTAGTATTTTTAATTGGTATAACACTAAGTAAAATATGAATGATAAGGAGATTATTATATTACCATACCACAAAGTTAACAATGCTATTAATATAAAAAATATGATACAGTAACTTTTTTTTAAAAATATATTTAGTTTATCGTATTGAATAAAACATACGTAAATATGAAAGGGTGTCCACTCAATAAAAAATAAGTAAAAAAACTTCATTTGAGTTTTACTTAGTAAATACCACTATTTCTCAAAATCTACTGACACGTTTTTCGATGCATTCCGCATCATTTTCAAACATCGTACGGTGTTGCGTCGAAACACGTGTCACAGTAGATTTTGAGAAATAGTGGTATTTACTAAGTAAAACTTAAAGTAAAAATGGATATATTTTACCACAAAGTGACTGCCGAACCAATTAATGAAATTTAAAAAAAAAAAACTCTCTTCAATCAACCATGGATACTGAAGTGACATGTGACATATCGCTCACTCCTTTCAAGAACGTCATAAATCAAAAAACTTGATTTTTCAGGAGAGCGTTTTTAAAGTTTAAAAATATAACACAATGTATTAAAAATAAATACCAAGCCACTTATTGAACTTTTTACTGTGCAACACATCTTTTTAGGTAAAACCTGAAGATTTTTTCTCCATTTCAAAAATATTTATTATATTTAAAAAAATAATGAAACAATACCTTTTCTTCAAAATGCAAAAACAACACTTTCTGCCCTGTAGCGGGTAAATATTAAGTTAAAAATATGCCTCTTTTGCTGGGATATAGTACATTTTTTGAGCATTCTGAAAACATCCACAACTGAAAATTTTCGATTTTTGATTTATGACGTTCTTGAAAGGAGTGAGCGATATGTATATATATATATATATATATATATATATATATATATATATATATATATATATATACATATATATATATATAATACTGGAAAGCAGTCAAGTTAGGAGTCTAAATAATCGGCGGGTATGTAGAAGAAGATGCGTGAACGTGGAAGAGGGGACAAATGTTTGCAAAGACGGAGTGGTGTGGCATTTTATTTTCTCTGCTTACCGAAGCGGCGTGGTGGAAAGGTAATTAGTCGGTTAAATAACAAAAAAATGGTTTAACATAAATTTTGACTTATATTATAAAGTTTTTAAAAATGTAGATTTTTTAAATATCCTTATGAAACACCTGGTACTCAATACTGCAGGTAGATGTTAATTTGGCGACTAGATTTATAAAAACTATTAACCATAGTTCAATCAACTCTGATATATAAATGAGATGTAAATTTACTATGACTTAATTAAACTTTAAAGTGACCTTTAGCTAGAGCGACTTTTTTTACCCAAAGTTTTTGTCATTTGTTATTGCACTAAGCAATTAGAAAATTATCATATTTTTTTATTATTTTTAATTTTTATTATTGTATTACCTCTCATGCATACAAGCCGATTATTCCGACTACTGACGTGAACGCGTCAAGTATTTGAAATGCTTGAACATACCAAGTTTTTCTCGATCTTACTTTGCTTCTATTAATAACCAGTCGCCTCATTAATTTGTTTTACTGTTCTTTCTTCACTCATTCGATTCACACGTCCAAACCATCTCAACACACCTTTTTTTGATTTTATCGATAATGCTTATCTCAGCCTTGCATTATTTCCTTATATCACCATTGGAACATCATCATACATGGTTTTGACGCACTTAGAGATCACATTTGACTGCATTCAGTCTACTTTTTTCACAAAAAGTGTCACATTTCAAACACATGTTGAAACAATTGAGGCAATCGAGGGAGTGTTTACAGTAGAAAAAACTTTTTTTAAGATAAACCTTTTTTAGGGTCATATTTTTTTCACATTTTTGTTACAATGGTGCATAGGGCACTGCATCGTATAAACGCAGTATTATCTTGATCGTTAACACATGAAGGAAAGGTGATTAGCCTTCCACTTCCGGTACCAGTCCAAGGTAATATTGAATAAATATAAGAGTGAAAAAATCACATATATTTATTTGACCCCCCCTGGGAATCGAACCCGGGACATCCAGTACGGTAGCCGAGCGTGCTGATTTTAGAGTTTTAAATAAAAAGTCATACAAATTCTTTTTATCTTACTTTTTTATTTATATATATTTTTATTTTACGTATATATCATTGTTAGAATAGTGAAATGTGACAGTGTATAAAGCTACCATTTAAACCGAGCAATGACATATTGTTAGCCCTGTATACGCCCAGACCTCCACCTTATATTTCCATCTCAGTAGACTTCTTCGTCTATGTTGATAAATCAATTTAATTTAATTAATTATTACGACCGTGATAACGGAGAAAACTTTCATTGCATCAAATCTCAATGTGACTTTTTTACTTTTAATACATGAAAAAATATACGTATGTAATGTAGGTTTCTTCATGGTCACTAGTCTCTTATATTTGCTTTTAATATAATATTTTTTTAAATTTACATATTCATTAATTTAATTTTCTTAATTACGTTTTACTTGGTAAATACCACTATTTCCTAAAATCTATTGTGACACGCGTTTCCATGCATTCAGCATCATTTTCAAATATCTAACGATAGATTTTAACAAGTAACGATATTCGAGGTCTTCTTTTGTTCATATCTTCATTCGTATGTGAAAACATTCTTTTGAAAATGCCAAACAAGGCGAAACAATTGTTACAAAGATCATTTTATGCATTATTTTTTGACATCACATCAAAGATGGAGAAGAATATGGAAGTCTCACTTGTACATACGTGTAACATTCACCAATTATACCCATTATTGACAACCACACTACTAAAATTCTTGAAAGTTCTATATATATGAACTAATTTTGAAACATTGATCTTGAATCACTAGAACTTCACTAGAGACATCTATTGTATTGTATATGGTGAGATAAAAAGAAGCTTTTTATTGAGCAGAAACTCTTTTATTAGTATGTGAGGTCCGAATCCTGGATTATAATCACACACATGAGAAACGCCAGAAAATATCATTTTCATTAATCCAGATTTTGTAACAAGTATTTGGACACACTCAAACTTTCATTTTGCATGTTTTTTACCAATAAAATACAATTTAGTAGACTCAAAAAATCAGTGTTTGATTTCAACGTTTGGATACCGTTTAACCCTTAACTTCGCTACTCAAATCTCACTGAAAGATGTTTGAATTGAAAGATTCTTGAGTTGAAAGATCCCTGAATTGAAAGTTTAACAGATTGACACTTTCTTCATTACTTCCTTCATCTATACCACGACCTTGGTGTTGGCTAGCCTTTGGGCTATATTGACATAATATGGTACACATGTTCATAATATCACCTTCGGTAGAGTGATAATTTTAAATTAATATGAGCAAATCAAATTAATATGCAATTAGCTACGTTAATTACACAGGAAACCATTGCACTTTGAAAACCTGAAAGTCACTGAAAAAACCTAATCGATTTGAACTTTTACAAATTCCTACCAACGCTTACTTTCTAGATCTGTTGATTTAATTTATTTATTAAATGTATATGTACATATACAGGGTGGCACAAAATTAATCACCCTATCGGAAGAGGTCATATTTTTTGCAAATGGCGTCGTACGTCAATCATATTTGACATTTCGCTCTCTCCTTTCAACAACGTCATTTATCAAGAAACTTGATTTTTCAGGAGATCGTTTTTAAAGTTTAAGAATATAATAAAACGTATTAAAAATAAATATCAAACCACTTATTGAACTTTTTACTGTGCAACAGATATTTTTAGGTTAAACCTGAAGGTTCTTTCTCTATTTGAAAAATATTTAGGATATCTCAAAAAATAATTAAATAAAACCTTTTCTTCAAAATGCAAAAACAACACTTTCTGCCCTGTAGCTGGTAAATATAAAGTTAAAAATATGTCTCTTTTGCTGGGACATAGTATATTTTCTTTGCATTCCGAAAACGTGCACAACTTAAAATCGACGATTTTTGCTTTGTGACGTTCTTGAAAGGAGTGAGCGATTTGTGAACTGTATGTACATGTTTATAAATTCATTAACATAATTAATATATGGTTTTTTGCAAAGAACCACCAAGCCACCTTATGTGTCTTGTCGGTGGAGTTTTTTAACATACGTTTTTTTAATTAAAAAATCAAATAATATACGTAAATACAAATTAAAATTAAATTACAATTGTGACAATATCAATTCTTTTATTTTGTGAGATCTCATCAAAGGTGAAGAAGAATATGGAAGTCTGGGCATTTACGGGGCTGACGATCGTAATAAGCTGGTTTAAGTGATCACTTTACACACGTGTAACATTCGAAATGTTGTATATCAACTCTAAATCATTTTGTGAAATATCTATTAGTTGCCTTAGAAAATTCTCCTTGTCATAAAGTACCAGTAAAGGTAAATGTACAAGTATTTATAGCATATTTAGTTTGTCTTAAAAATGGTCCGCCTCCGTAGTGTAATGGTCAGCATTCTCGGCTACCGTTCTGGAGGTCCCGGGTTCGATTCCCAAGGGGGGTAAAATAAATATAAGTGATTTTTTTCACTGTCATATTTATTCAATATTACCCTGGACTGGTACCTGAAGCGGAGGGCTGATCACCTTTCCTTCATGTGTAAACGATCAAGATAACACTGCGTTTATATGACGCAGTGCCCTATGCACCATTGGGGTGCGGTTAAGGGTTTTATTATTATTTTTAAAAATGGTAGTGGATGTGTATAGTTAATAAAAATGAACAAGTTTGATCCCTAAAAACAATACAAAAGATACAACAATACAATAGGCACAATGGATTCAATATCTTATATCAATCAAGATTTGTCACATGGCTCATTCGTCTTGTCGTATTTTATAAATAAGACACCACAAAATCCGATAGATCTTTATGTTCTATTGCGTCATCAATTTCTGTCAACCAAATACCTTTTTTTGCAAATTCTGTTTCCAATTTAAATATTTCTCCACGCTAAATTTAATTGATATCAAACCTTTGCTGTGATATCAATTAAATAATATGTATGATATAGGTATAAGTGTTTTGTTTTATTAATTTCTAAATAAATTATTTATCAATTTCTTTTTTTTTGTTACAGGTAAGAATATTTCAAAAACACATAGGATTTGATCAAATCAAATCAACCCATAAGATGTCGGTAAGATAAATTTTGTATTTTTTTTTCTTGTTTTTAAATTAATTAAATTAAAAATTAATTATTTAGATTTGTAAAAAAACTAACTAACTAACTAACCATCACGACACTTCCCCGCAGGGGTAGGCAGAGAGAATAGAACGCCGCACCACTCTGTCTTTGCAAACATTCTTCGCCTCTTCCACGTTCATGCATCTCCTCATACATACCCGCCGATTGTTACGACTCCTAACCTGACCACTTTCAAGTATTTGGCATACCTGATCGTGCCATGTTTTTCTCGGTCTTCCTTTTTTCCACTTACATTCGCCTCATAATATTTTAATATCTACCTACTTGATGGAAGGATTTCACCCATAATAGTTAAATGTTAATATTGTCCAATGGACAGTTTCACCCATAGGTACAGATGTTTTCATTCTCTTCTTCTTCCTCTTCTTGGTGTAGGTCTCGTGGCCCGTTTTTAAGAGGGATTAGCCTCCTGCGATGTCGATTCCCAGCTGTCAATCTCTTTAGTGGTCTGCCCAGATGTTGGCCGTGCAGTGCAATGTGAGGGAGTCCGTATGGTTCCATTCTAGTCACATGCGCATACCATTGTCTCCTTCGTTGCCTTCCCCACCTAACGACATCTTCGATCTCGCATATTCCTCGTATCCTGGTGTTCCTTATTCTATCTCGTAGACTCTTGCTAGATATGCTCCTTAGAGTCATTTCTGACACTCTTGGCAGGTTTTTTTGCTGCACAACTTTCAAAATTTTATCGATAATGCTTATCTCGGCCTTACCTTCTTTCCTTATTATTATAACCACTCAAACATATATGACACATCGTTTGGACGCATATATTGAAAGCTGTCCCACCGCATGCCCAGATCTGATACAGAAGCATCTAGGCTTCCTGACAGATCTGCTCTTACAAAGCATTTTTTATTAAAAATAAGTTGCAAAATTTATTGAAAATGTGAAACTATATCGCTCACTCCTTTCAAGAACGTCATAAATCAAAAAACTTGGTTTTTCAGGAGAACGTTTTTAAAGTTTATAAATATTATACAATGTATTAAAAATAAATATCAAGCCACTTCTTGAACTTTTTACTGTACAACAGATCTTTTTAGGTAAAACCTGAAGGTTTTTTCTCCATTTGAAAAATATTTTTAAAAAAATTAAACAATACCTTTTCTTCAAAATGCAAAAACAACACTTTCTATCCTGTAGCGGGTAAATATTAAGTTAAAAATATGCCTCTTTTGCTGGGATATAGTACATTTTCTGGGCATTTGGAAAACGTGCACAACCGAAAATTGACGATTTTTGATTTATAACGTTCTTGAAAGGAGTGAACGATATGAAAAATAGATTTAGATTGGCAGTGACAGGTATATTGAAAGCTTTTACATGTAAATTCACAGTAAAATCGGGATAGAATTTTATATTGTTTCGTTTGGCCGCATAGTCGTCTGAGATCGCATTTCGACTACATACTAAGAAATACAGATTATAAAAAGTGCGTTTTTGGATATTATGTTTGTATGTTACGCCACGGCAGGTGCCGTGGCGTTGACGGCTAAACGCTCGCCTGCGAAACTGGCGTTGCGGGTTCAATTCATTTTTTTTAAAATCAACAGGTGAAAATTAAAACCCTTTTTTCACGTGTTGATGTTAACATCTGTAGTTCTCGAAATTAGTCGTGTTTTAAATTCTTAAGTGGTCTTTTGTGAGTGTTTTACTTTTTAAACTTAGACAAAATACTGTCCATTTTTCGTTGATTCTAATTGAGGTTTATGCAAATGCATTCATTTCTGATATCATTCATGATTGTAAAACGCTTATGTACTTATATTATACACAAGGTGACAATTCGCCGTCAACCAAGGTCGCATGCCGGCGGTCGAAGAGCGAACCTCTCTCTTTCCAAGTGATTTCACTACCTGCTGAGCCGCGACTCGCATTCCTTCTCGCGGAAGCATACTACATATACAATTTACATTCATTTATTACTACTTGTACCCGGCCACGCATTTCTGCGGCTCAGTCTGATCAAACAAAAAAGAAAGAGAAAAAAATATCTCACATTTTTATTATGTTTAAGTTCACGATGCTTATGAAGCAAAGAAAATATTAAAAACCAAATTTTGAATGTATCCAAATACTTGTTCACAAATCTAGATTATCTCCAATTACTACAGTTATTTTTGACATCTTAACATAGATGAAGAAGAATATGGAAGTCTGGGCATTTACAGGGCTTAGATCTGTCATAGGTTAGTTAAGTGATCACTGTACACACGTGTAACATTTACCTATTCAACGCATTATTGACAACCATACTTATCAAACCTCGGGAATGTTACATGATTTAAAAATAAAATTAAAAGAGATTTACATAAGACCACTTTTAATTTATTTGACTAGTGATCGGGTTTTGTCGTTACCGACATCATCAGATCGTCTGATCCGGTTATCCGGTCACTGGTCAAATAAAATAAATGTGAAAAAACATTACAGTTTTTGTTTTATTACATACTCGTATAATTTGTATATTTTAATTCAACGATACCTTTTCTTCAAAATGCAAAAACAATACTTTCTGCCCTGTAGCGGGTAAATATGAAGTTAAAAATATGCCGCTTTTGCTGGGATATATATATATATATATATATATATATATATATATATATATATATATATATATATATATATATATATATATATATATATATATATATACATATATATTAATATATATATATATATATATATATATATATATATATATATATATATATATATATATATATATGTGTGTGTGTGTGTGTGTGTGTGTGTGTGTATGTGTGTAAAATACTTGCCTCGTTACAGTCCTGTACCTAGTAGGAGAAAGTTTACAGCTTGTTATGCCCTCGTCGTGTATTGACTCCGGAAAAAGAAATTCGTGTTTGCAGAATGCGTTACCATCTCAATATGTCAACTTGTCTTTCAGGTCAGGTTAGGTGCGAGTCTAACATCCTGAAATGAATCCCCTCCAATCCGCAACTTGATTCCCAAGTGCAAAAAAAAAATTATTTAAAATTTACTTACTAACTGCCATCATGCCGCTATGGTGGGCAGAGATATTAGAACGCCACACCACTGTCTTTGTAAATATTCTCCGCCTCTTCCACATTCGTGCATCTCCTCATAATTGCTTGCCGATTATTCCGAAAATAATATTTGTTTGAAATGGAGAAGAATATGGATAAAACAAAGTTACATTTCAATTGTAACATTCAAGAAATTTAAAACTTTATATCAAGGTTTTAAAATAATTTTTTGAGCGGGTGTACTTCATATAAATAAAAAATATATAAAAAATGTGTATTATACCGGAATATAACCGTATACTGTGTTTTTTTTGGCAATGTTTTTTTAAAAAAATAATCAAAGAAATCTACCAGTTTCTTAAGATCGAAGCTGCATGGAAAAAATGCATTTAGATACACTTGTTGGCTATAATTGACAAAATACAACCTCAAACACATTCGCAAAAATTGCCATCAATTTATTTTCTAATCACCGAGTATTTCTCAATAGCGTTATAACAGTTGTCTGATTGGAACATTGTAGGTACAGCGTGTTTAGAAAGTTTTATATTATTTTTTGACATCTCAACACAGATGAAGAAGAATATGGAAAACTGAGCATTTACGGGGCTTACGACCATCATAGGCTGGTTTAAGTGGTAACTTCTACCCCAATGGTGCGTAGGGCACTGCATCATATAAACGCAGTATTATCTTGATCGTTAACACATGAAGGAAAGGTGATCAGCCATCCACTTCAGGTACCAGTCCAGGGTAATATGGAATAAATATTTGAGTGAAAAAATTACTTTTTTTTATTTATTTTTTATTTTTTATTTATTTGACCCCCCCTGGGAATACCAAACCTACACTACGGAGGTGAAAAAATCCTTCAATACACTAAAACAATATTCTAAATATTCTAAATATTTTAAAAAGAAATTATCGAAAATTGTATTAAAACAGACATGTGACCTTTGCTGTGGTCTCCGGTGTAATGAATTATGTGTTGGCGAATATCCCCTTAAAGTGACAACTTGTTTTAGAACACGCTGTACCTGAACACATATGACTCTTGTTCTTCTGGTTTTTTTAAACAAGTGTGTAACAGTTAGTTGATCACCTTACACGTTACAGTACTATCGGTAGACTCTGGATTTTACGGCAAATACGTTTACAGTTGCAGAAATCGCACACAGCGCGTTTTACACTGAACGCCTCATTCAACGTAATCAGTAATAATGCATTTTCACCTTTTTGCGATGCGCTCTTCAATTGAATAATACACACGTTAACATGTAATTTAGATTTATTAAACAATTATTTTTGGATAGAAAATCTTCTTTCACCTGTATCTAACCACAGTGGTGCACTGGGCACCATATTGAATAAAAAAATATGCAATTTACCATATATCAAGAAAAAAATTACATCTCGGTATGTATATCGCTCACTCCTTTCAAAAACGTCATAAATCAAAAATCGTCAATTTTCAGTTGTGCGTGTTTTCGGAATGCCCAGAAAATGTACTATATCCCAGCAAAAGAGGCATATTTTTAACTTAATGTTTACCCGCTACAGGGCAGAAAATGTTGTTTTTGCAATTTGAAGAAAAGGTTTGTTTAATTTTTTTTAAATATCCTTAATATTTTTCAAATGGAGAAAAAACATTCTGGTTTTACCTTAAAAGATCTGCTGCACAGTAAAAAGTTCAATAAGTGGCTTGATATATATTTTTAATACTTTGTGTTATATTTTTAAACTTTAAAAACGTTCTCCTGAAAAATCAAGTTTTTTGATTTATGACGTTCTTGAAAGGAGTGAGCGATATGTTAAGATATTAATAAAATAAAGAATTAGCTAACTAAACATCACGCCGATTCCCCGCATAGATAATTGAACGCCACGCCAATATGTCTATGCAAAGAATCTTTGCCTCTTTCACATTCGTGCATCTTCTCACACCAAAGAAAACTTGGCATGATTAAGTATTTCTAATACTATAGAAAGTGGTTAATTATGGGTAAAATGTTGAATATTGCACTGCTGTAAAGTGATCACTTAAACCAACATATGACAAGTCGTACACCCTGAATATACCCAAACATCTATATTCTTCATCTTTGTTGAGATATGACTGTCAAATGTAAAATTTTACTGTAGTATCTCAACATAGAAAAAATACAACGATTTGGAATTACCCGAAAACTAACTAACCGTCATGTCATTTATTTCCCCGCAGGGGTAGATGGTGAGATTAGAACGCCACACCACTCTGTCTTTGCACAAACATTAATACATCTCCTAAATAAAATACCTGTAATGTAATGGTCAGCACGCTCGGCTACCGTTCTGGAGGTCCCGGGTTCGATTCCCAGGGGGGTCAAATAAATATAAGTGATTTTTTCACTGTAATATTTATCCAATATTACCCTGGACTAGTACCTGAAGCGGAGGGCTGATCACCTTTCCTTCGTGTGTAAACGATCAAGATAACACTGTGTTCATATGAAGCAGTGCCCTATGCACCATTGGGGTGCGGATAAGGGTTTTATTATTATATTAAATAAAATAGGATCAGGTAAGGAGTTGCGGGGGCGGGCGGGGGGGAGAGGAAGAGCAATTCAAGTCAGTCTCTCGAGTAGTAATTTTAGAGCAGTCCGCCGGATGGGTTACAATTGATATTCTTGACCCACGATAGAGCAACCTACATATGGCAGTACCTACTGGACTCGCCTCATATGGCGGTCAGTGGGCGAGCGTGGCTGGCCAGTGGATGTGACGAGACTAGTTTAAACTGCAAAGGGAGTGGCTGGAATCTCGGATCCAGATAAATTAATTATCTCTTTTTTTAATTAATTAACTTCTTCTAAAAAAATCGTTTCATAATAAACAGTTATAATTGGTGTAATGGTAAGCGTGTTTTGCGGTAGTACTGGAGGTCCCGGGTTCGATTCTCAGGGGGAGGGAGTGAAAATAAATATTAGTGAATTCACACTCTAATATTTATTTTATATCTTATATTTATTTTGCTCTGAATGTTTTTAATAGTTATTATAACAAAAAGGTGGAATCGTTAAATTGGCTTTATTTTTATTAATGTAACTTTTGTTTATTATATACTTTTTTAAATGTAAAGCTGTACAATTCCTGAACAAATAAAATAAATAAAATATTACCCTGGACTGGTCACTGAAGCGCAGGGGTGATCACCTTGCCTTCATCTAAGTAACAATCAAGTTAATACTGCGTCAATACGATGCAGTGCCTTATGCACCATTGGGTACGGATAAGGGTTAGAAGAAGAAGACTACGTAAAAAAACAGCAATTCTCAAACTTTTTTAGGGTGAAAATTACTTAAATATAAAGAAATTTTATTCATCGAGGTACCAACATGACTTTAAAATACCTAAATGCAATACCAAACAATTCTAGCAAAACTTTAAATATTTGGGAACCAAGTACTTCAATAACCTTCCAACAGATATTTAAGAAATTATGTCGTAAAAATACTAAAAAATAAAATAAATGAATAATGTTTTTATGTTAATCCAAGAAGAAAAAAAAAACAAAATTATTATAAAAATAAATTATATCAACACAAACATAAACAATAAATAATTAATAAAAGTCCCTCTCCAAGCACAAGAGCTTAGTCTCTTTCTGAGAGAGAACTGCGTAATTAATTTTAAGATTGTAAAATAGAAATGTCTGGAAAATAAATTAAATTTAAAAAAAACTCCAATAATATTTTAAAAAATTAAAGATTTATTTATTTAGTATTTTTCAATGAGCAATAAACAGTAAATAATATTTGTACAATCATATTTATTCAATATTATCCTGGACTGGTACCTGAAGCGGAGGGCTGATCACCTTTTATCCGTGTGTTAACGATCAAGATAACATTGTGTTGATATAATGCAGTGCCCTATGCACCATTGGAGTGCGGATAAGGGTTTGAATTGAATTGAAAGTATTTGTTTATTAATACCATCAGTTAAAATACATAAAACTTCACGGAAATTGGAAGTGGGACAAACACTTGACCTTGTGGGACACCCGTCGAACGGACATTCCTTGGCAAATTTTCTAGAACAATATCTCACCCAGTATGGTTTGCACTAAAGCACCATGCATACAAATCACATACGACTCTCACCAAGCATACCTTCCATCTTCAGTGAATCGTGGTAAAGAAAAATCGAACAAATAAAAGCTGGAATCCACCACACGTCTCAAAATTGGTCAATTAAAATGGCTTGTGTACTTTTTTTTAATGCGAAGCGAGCATTGAAGCCATCGATGCGAGTCGACCAAAATACTCTCGTTTCATTTTTTTATTTATGACCTATCGTCTAGCTTGGTTTCCTAAACCATGGCTATACCTAACTAGCCGTGACGTTGTTATGGTGGGATATTTTGAAGATTTCTTTTGTGGAACTTTCGAGCACATCTCATTTCTCATATTATTCTTTGACATCTCATCAAAGATGAAGAAGAATATGGAAGTCTGGGCATTTACGGGGCTGAAGATCGTCATTGGCTGGTTTAAGTGATCACTTTACACACGTGTAACATTCACCAATTCTACCCATTATTGACAACCACACCACTCAAATTCTTGGAAGTTCTATAAGTATTATACAACATTCTTCACGACCCCAGTGCACCAATTTATCTTGTAGAAAACTTCGTTTACCTTTCTGATCATGGTCTATCGCTTCGCTCTTCCCAAGAGAGAACACTCTCCATTCCTTGCCACAACACAGCATTCCTCAGTAATTCCTTTACTGTCCAAGCGGCTAGACTCTGGAATGAACTACCTCTACATGTAAAAAATGCACCTTCTATCTTAACCTTCAAAAAACGCCTGAAACATCATTATCTTACCTTAGAACCCTAACTGTCCATCTCCTCCTCCCCTGACCCCTCCTCTCTTTCTTAAACTTGCTACCGAATTCTACCTATTTATCTTTAGAATCCTAGAATACTTTTTTGTCTAATTGTTAATTAATTGTTTTTTAGTTTTTTGATAAAATCTATTACATCAGACAATAATATGTATTAACTTTTAAAAACGTCTGAGACATTACTATCTGTCATTAGAATCCTAACTGTCGATCAAACCTCCTCCCTCTACCTCCTTCCCTAATCTCCCTTCTTCCTTTGCCCTCCTCATTATCGTCTTTTGTTAATTTATGTTTCTTTTTAAATGTCAATTTGTAATTTATGTTTTTTTAAATGTTCAAGTACTATCTGCCCACTGATTGCAAACGGCTATATATGGTATCAAACGTTTTGATCAATATCACTAGTCCGTCTTTGGTCGGTTGGAAGATATTGCTTTTTAGCAATAAGCCCGCCAATGTACTTTTTATTTTCTGTACATGAAGTTTAAATAAAAATAAATATGAATATTCTATATATATATATATATATATATATATATATATATATACATATATATATATATATATATATATATATATATATATATATATATATATATATATATATATATATATATATATATATATTTATATATATATATATTTATATATATATATATATATATATATATATATATATATATATATATATATATATATATATATATATATATATATATATATATATATATATATATATATATATATATATATATATATATATATATATATATATATATATATATATATATATATATATTGCACTTGATATGTATCATTCTTCCCTTTTTTGAAACATGTATCTAGCCACCCAAATCCCAGGTCGAAAGCCCTAGGATGCTCAGACTTCCATCTTCTTTCATAAAACGGGAAAAATGATACATGTTTCAAATCAATGCAGATCACACTTTCTTGTTATTTTATGTATCTGAATGTTCTTGTCTTATACGTATAACAACTCTATATTTTTTTTAAACTTATACTTAAAACAACTCTGTTTTTTGTAACACATACTTTTAATAATTAAAAAATTTTCGTAATTTAAACTTATACCAACTTTATAATTTTTTTTACTTAAAATTTTTACTTGTAAAAGCCCTCTGGGCGTTTGTGTAAATAAATAAATAATTATCATGTTAAGACACCTTAAAAAATGGAGAATCTTCTTAGGCAATTAATAAATAAATGAAAAATTGAATGATTCCCGGCAGCGGTAGGCTTAGAGAATAGAACGCCACACCAATATGTCTATGCAAAGAATCTTTGCCCCTTCCACATTCGTGCATCTCCTCACTTGGCATGATTAAGTATTTCTAATACTTGAATGTGGTCAATTATGGGTAGAATGGTGAATTTTGCACTGCTGTAAAGTGATCACTTTAACCAAAATATGACAGGTCGAACAATAAATGTGAATAAATAAATAATTATCAAGTTAAGACGCCTTTAAAAATGGAAAATCTTCTTAGGCAAATAATAAATAAATGAAAAATTGATTGAACCTATCCAATTCACCCAAATTCATTTTTATTTTTTATTTTGCCTATCCAACTACCGAATCCGTTTTTTTCTTTCTGAAAAAGCAAGAAATAGGCAATGATGTGACCTCTCCGTTCTCCCATGACCTTTATTGTGCTCTTACGTTAAGTTACGAGAACGTCGCCAACAAAGGCTGTTACGGAGTCGCAGACTTCATCTCCGCTTGGGAACCTGGTACTGCGTGCAGCTAGTGTGAGCACATGTGATGTGCGACCAAGAGCTCTTGCATAATCAATTCGTCTCGTTTTTAATTACTGCTCCACACGATCTTGCGCACACGAGTGGGATTGTGGAATCGCTTGTCTTCTAAAGGAAATTCCGAATCATCTGCACGCTTGCAACAGTGCGTTAGGTTAGTTGTTTTTATCTATAGGTGTAAACTTTATTTTTATTATTTGATTTGTTCGGGAATTGTACAGTTTTACATTGAAAAAAGTAAATAATAAAAAATTGTTGCATTAACAATAATAAACATTACATTACATTAACAAAAATAGTTATATTAATAAAAATAAAGCCAATTAAACAATTCCACGTTTATATTTTAATAACTTCTTATTCTAACCCTTATCCGCACCCAATGGTGCATAGGGCACTGCATCGTATTGACGCAATTTTATCTTAATCGTTAATTATATGAAGGCAGGGTAATCACTCCTGCGCTTCAGGGATCAGTCCAGAGTAATATTAAATAAATATTATAGTGTAAAATCACTAATATTTTTTCTCACCCCCCCTGGAATCGAACCTGGGACCTCCAGCACGGTAGCTAAACACGCTGACCATTACACCACGGAGGCGGGCAATTATAATAACTTTAAAAAAATTAAGAGTTAAAAAAAGAGTTGGGAGTGTGTGTTTGAGGAAGGGAGTAAAAGGGTAAGAGTATGGTAAAAAAAATGTATTTTATTTGATACGCAACGTGTCGTTTTTCCTTTTTTATGAAAGAACATGGAAGTCTGGTCATCCAGGGCTTACGAGCCGACATTTGGCAGGCTTATATTTCTCTTCACCTATATGACTTGAAATAATGAAATAATCGTGAAATAATTCTGTATGGGAAGCAAAATAAGCTTAGATGAAAATGTTGAACGCGCGGTCAAACACAAAACCCGAGTAAAATTATTTTGTTGTTGTATCATTTTCAATGTATGGTAAATTATAGTTTTCTCAATTTGAGACGAAGCAGATATCTTTTTTGTGCTATAGAAGTCTAGGCATTTACAGGGCTGACGATCGTCATAGGCTGGTTTAAGTGACCACGTTACACACGTGTAACATTCACCAATTCTACCCATTATTGACAACCACACCACTCAACTTCTTGGAAGTTCTATAAATATAAACCAATTTAGAAACATTGTTCTTGAGTCACTAGAACTTCACTAGAGACATCTATAGGTGAGATGAAAAGAAGCTTTTTATTGAGCAGAAACTCTTTTATTAGAATGTGAGGTCCGAATCTTGGATTATAATCACACACATGAGAAACGCAAGAAAACATCATTTTCATTTTTATTATTTAAGCTTATAATTTCACCAGAGAATTTATTTACAACATTTTAAACCAGCCTATGACGGTCATCAGCCCCGTAAATGCCCAGACTTCCATATTCTTCTTCTTCTTTGATGAGATGTCAAAAAATAATAAGATTGTATTACAGTCATAATTGTTGTAATGGTAAGCGTGTTTTGCGGCCGTACTAGAGTTCCCGGGTTCGATTCCCAGGGGGGGGGGGTGAAAATAAATAATAGTGAATTCACACTCTAATATTTATTTTATATTTTATACACCCTGGACTGGTCCCTGAAGCGCAAGGGTGATCACCTTGCCTTCATCTAAGTAACAATCAAGTTAATACTGCGTCAAAACGATGCAGTGCCTTATGCACCATTGGGTACGGATAAGGGTAAAAGAAGAAGACTTCATTAAAAAACAGCAATTTTCCAACTATTTAAGGGTAAAAAATACTTAAATCTATAGAAATGTTCATCTTCGAGATACCAACATGACTTTTAAATACCAAAATGCCATACCAACCAATTCCAACAAAACTTTAAATATTTGGGAACAAAGTACCTTCCAACAGATATTTAAGAAAATAACTCCTGTAATTGGAGATAATCCAGATTTTGTGAACATGTATTTGGACACACTCAAAATGGTATTCTTAATCTTTTAAAATATCCCTAGTTCCGCCTTGCATAGTTTATTGACAAGAGGGTCTGTTTTAAAATAGATTTATATTATCCACTGACACTTCGTGATGGAATTGCATTATTAATATATTATTAGATTAAAACCAATATTTTTAGCTTTTCCACTTTATTTTTATTTGACCAGCGACCGGGCTTCGTCGTTACCGACATCATCAGACTGGTCTGATGAAACTGACTGGTCTGATCACCAGTCTGATGATGTCGGTAACGACGAAGCCCGGTCGCTGGTCAAATAAAAATAAAGTGGAAAAGCTAAAAATATTGGTTTTAATCTAATAATATATTAAGAGGGTCTGTTTTCTATGGTTTTTGCGGAAGCGTCACCAGTAGCGAGCAGCATTTATCTCGACGGAAGAGCATTGCATAATTGGCAGACGAATAACAGGAGATGGTATCTGCGTTTGCATGATGTTTGAAGAAAGATTGGGTATAATTACGTGTTGAGCAGTTTCATGCTCAGTGGCTTTGTAATCTGCTCGCGGTTCCAGCACGCTTGCTTCTCACACCTTGACGGTTCAGAGAACTCTCCCGAGAACGCGATGCTGATGGATGAGAGCATTGATTAATAATAAATTAATCAAAGACAACTGGCTTAATAATAATAATAAAACCCTTATCCGCACCCCAATGGTGCATAGGGCACTGCGTCATATAAACGCAGTGTTATGTTGATCGTTTACACATGAAGGAAAGGTGATCAGCCCTCCGCTTCAGGTAACAGTCCTGGGTAATATTGAATAAATATTACAGTGAAAAAAATCACATAAATTTATTTTACCCCCCTTGGGAATCGAACCCAGGACCTCCAGAACGGTAGCCGAGCGTGCTGACCATTACACTACTGGCTTACCTACCTAAATGTTATTTGGAATAACAATTAAAAGTAACTAACTAACTAACCATCACGCCGCTTCTCCGCAGGGGTAGGCAGAGAGAATAACACGCCACACTTCCATATTCTTCTTCATCTTTGATGAGATGTCAAAAATAATATAAAATTCCTTCTTTCTTAAAATAAAAAAAAAATTGCCATTATATCCACATATATGTATAATTAATCATTTCTACATATATAAATTCTTTCTTAAAATAAAAATAAAAATTGCCATGTCAATAAATTCTTCCTTTCCCAGAAAATAAATATAAGGGTACATACCTACATCCCCCATTAGCTACTGTTGTCTCCCATAAATTATTGCTGCACGTGTTAAAACTGTCACTTAGAATTGTATAGCTACATAAGGACCGTAGTCCATTTGATCTTCACATTCGTTTGATAATGCCCTAACAAGGCGAAACAATTGTCACAGTATAATTTTTTATGTGTTTTTGTTAATAAAATACAACTTAGTAGACTCAAAAAATCTGTGTTTGATTTAAAATTAATACATAAAATAAAATAAAAACTATATAGCTAACTTATCATCATGCCGCTTTCTGTAGGGGCAGGTAGAGAATAGAATACCACACTAATCTGTCTTTGCAAACATTCTCTCGCCTCTTCCACGTTCATGCATCTCCTCATACATACCCGTCGATTTTTACGACTCCTAACCTGACCACTTTCAAGTATTTGGTATACCTGATCGTATCTTGTTTTTCTCGGTCTTCCTCTGCTCCTTTTTCCAATTACATTCGCCGCATAAATTTGTTTTACCGTTATAGTTAACAACATTTTGAGTGTGTCCAAATGCTTGTTCACAAATCTGGATTATCTCTAATTATTATTATTACTAACCATATTCGCTCCCTAGGTGGAGCATATGGAGTTCACAAACTGTCTCCAGGCTTTTCTGTCGGCTCCCAGCTCCCTTGCATCCTCCCAAGTCAGATTACGTTAAGTCCACGAAATCTCCAATTATAGGAGTTATTTATCATATTTTTTAAATATCTCAGCCTACGACGGTCGTAAGCCCCGTAAATGCCCAGACTTCCATATTTTTCATCTATGTTCAGATGTCAAAAAATGATAAGAATATTCATTTTATTTTTATTTTTATTTTTTATTTTTGACGTATCTCCTGTAATTGGAGATCATCCAGATTTTGCGAACAAGTATTTGGACACACTCAAAATGTTGTAAATAATAAGAGTATTGTTTTTGTCCGCCTCCGCAGTGTAATGGTCAGCACGCTCGGCCACCGTTCTGGAGGTCCCGGGTTCGATTCCCAAGGGGGGAAAATAAATATAAGTGATTTTTTTCACTGTCATATTTATTCAATATTACCCTGGACTGGTACCTGCAGCGGAGGGCTGATCACCTTTCCTTCATGTGTAAACGATCAAGATAACACTGCGTTTATATGACGCAGTACCCTATGCACCATTGGGGTGCGGATAAGGGTTTTTTATTATTATTATATTGTTTATCTAAAATGGAGTGGATCTTGGACTTGTACCTGAATCGCAGGGCTGATCACCATTCATTAAAATATTCAACGGTAAAGATAGCACTGCAGTGCCGTATACACCATTGAGTGCAGCTGAGGGTTTTCGAGAGAGAGAGAGAGAAAGAGAGGTAGCGAGGTACTACAGATACTTTGCATGCCATAGGTACATATGCATACATGACAATGGACCGCCGATTCCCGTCCTTTCTCCCGGGCACAATGGCCGCCATCCCGCGAGGCGCCGACGTTATCACCACTATATTAGTGTCTGCATTCGCTAATAAGTATAATAAGTTTTCCCAACAGCGAGAAAGTCGCTGATTGGGCATTGTGACGTAACTGCACAGAGAGAGAATGCGAGAGAAACCGGTCATAATACGTGTAATAGTGCAGTAATTCGAGCAATCTAATTCGGTGGTGACATTCATTAGAATTTGATCCGCTCGACGTCCTAGATTAATGGGACTTTCCAGAAAAGGTTTTAGACAGATGCGGACTTTCAAGATTGTTAGTTAGACAAATGAGGACTTTCAAGATAATTTTTCATACAAATAGAATGAGAATGCGGGAGTAACCGGCCATAATACGTGTAATAATGAAGTAATTTCTACTATTGAATTCGGTGGTGACATTTATGCCATACTTTCGACGTCTTTGATTAATAGGACTTTCAAGAAGATTATTTAGACAAATAAAGACTTTGTCTGCCTCCGTAGTGTAATGGTCAGCACGCTCGCTTACCGTTCTGGAGTTCTGAGTCCGATTCCCAAGGGGGGTAAAATAAATATAAGTGATATTTTCACTGTAATATTTATTCAATATTATTACCCTGGACTGGTACCTGAAGCGGAGGGCTGATCACCTTTCCTTCATGTGTAAACGATCAAGATAACACTGCGTTTATATGACGCAGTGCCCTATGCACCATTGGGGTGCGGATAAGGGTTTTATTATTATTTATTAAAAAGACTTTTGGGAAAATATTTTAGTGAATGAGACTTTTCAATAATACATTTTGCACAAGTGAGAAAATTCCAAAAAACATTCATGACAAATGAAGACATTACATTAGTGTAAACACACAGTTAAAAATTTTAAAGATTTGTATTTGAATTTTTTTTAATATTATCAATGTTTTTTTGATACTTTGTGGCACAATTCATAAACTTAACAACTTTTATTTTTGACATTTTTTCTAACCGGTTTCGACAAGCACCTTGTCACCTTCATAAATGGATGAGTACTTTTTGTTTTTGATTTTTAGTCTGTTTCTGGCTGTTATTTTTCTTGAATAAATACATCAAAAATGTAAAAATAAAAATGAAATTTAATATTTATTTTGAGTACTTTCCTGATAAATCTTTTCACACGTAAATTTTAGGAAAAACACTGCGTTTCAGACAGATTATATGTGCGTGTATAATTATGACTTTTTCATAGAAATTTCTTTGTATCTTTGCATAAGTAAGAATCAGTTATCTGACGCGTATCATTCACCAAACAATGACCACTAAAAA
This sequence comes from Brachycentrus maculatus, assembly GCF_059751285.1. Taxonomy (NCBI): domain Eukaryota; kingdom Metazoa; phylum Arthropoda; class Insecta; order Trichoptera; family Brachycentridae; genus Brachycentrus; species Brachycentrus maculatus. The sequence goes on along the minus strand of NW_028281740.1, from coordinate 36,449 downwards.
CAGTGCATGAATTGATCAAAAATTTAACAATCCGTGATTTTTTTGTTTAGTTTATTAAATAATGCATGGGTAGACTTTGGCTGATTACTGATTAACCGTGATGTGACTGACCATCTTAAAAAGTCAAACTAATTATTAAAATAACCCTCATCACTTCTGTATCGAGTGTGGCTCGTATTTATGCGCCAACTCCGATGTCGAGATTGACTTTATACTGTTTCATTTTAAACAGAAACAGTACCACAATTAATTCTTTACAATACTAATAAGACAATTTTTTTATTTGATTTGTAACGATTTAAGTAATTATTGATTCTTCTAACACTTTTCAGCACCCAATGGTGCAAAAGCCACTGCATCGGATCTATTTTGCATCGTTATCTTGATCGTTACTTACATGAAGGCAAGATTATCACTTCTGCCCTACAGAGTAATATTAAATAATTATTTCAGTATGAAATCACTAATATTCATTTATATATTTAATTTATTATTTTCCTCGTCCCATATCGTATGAATGAAACACTTATCATCATACATCATATAAACGCAGATCTTGATCGTTAACACATGATGGGAAGGTGATTAGCTCCCCGCTTCAGGTACCAGTCCAGGGTAATATTAAATAAATATTACCGTAAAAAAATCAATTATATTTTTTTGACCCCCTTCTGGGAATCAAACCCGAGACCTCCAGAACGGTAAGCGAACCTGCTGACTATCACACTACGGAGGCGGACCATACCACAATTATAACAATGTTTTCAAATTGCAAAATATAATAATTTTATCACTTATTAATTTGTCATCAACTTTGTAGAATAACGTGATTATTTTAATACACAAATTAAACATTTGTCTTAGACCACTTTTTGAGTTTATTAATGTAAACACGATTAGTTTTGAGAACTACAGATTTTCTCATCAACGAATATCTCTCATTTGATGAGAACATTTGTTCTCGAAACTAGTCGTGCTTATGTAAGCAATTATTCAAATATAAAAATAAACATTCGTATAAAACCACTTTTTGAGTTTATGAATGTTAATAAACTAAAAAAGTGGTCTTATACAAGTGTTTATTTTTACATTTGAATAATTTCTTAAACTTCGGGTTATCCTGACCCCAGATGGTCAGCGATGGGTTGACTGCGTTCCGGCGCGCGAGCCGCGTGCGAACTGTTACATAAAATTGAATAATTAGCCAAGTTAAATAATGAAATCTGTGCCGGCTTACTGCTAACTGTATCTCGGTACACTTAGCTTTCGTTTCGCTGTCTTTCGGCGGGTCGAAAGGGCACAGTGCCCCAGAAATACACTGCTACTTTGAACTTGATGGCTTCGCTTTATAGACCGCAGATGAGACTAATAATTAGACTCATATATTTTTTGACATCTCTTCAAAGATGAAGAAGAATATGGAAGTCTGGGCATTTACGGGGCTGACGACCGTCATAGGCTGGTTTAAGTGATCACTTTACACACGTGTAACATTCACCAATTCTACCTATTATTGACAACCACACTACTCAAATTCTTGGAAGTTCTATATATATGAACCGATTTAGAAACCTTGTTCTTGAATCACTAGAACTTTACAAGAAACATCTATTGGTGAGATGTAAAGAAGCTTTTTACTAAGCAGAAACTCTTATATTTTTTCCCTCTGTATTTTTTTATTTAACATAAATTTACAAAATTATGAAATAATTATGTACACCCCTCAATTATAAGCATGCTACTGTGACGTCATAACCGGAACGGAGTTCCGTTTAGAGAAAAACGGGAAAATCCGTTTCTTCCTTTTATTTCCGTTCGTGTGCAATTCCAATTTGTTTTTTTTTTTGGTCTACTGCTTCATCGTTCGTTCTAAATCGTTCTCGCATCAAATTAGGTATTTTCGTATCTTTAATTTAAATTGTAGGTTAGCGGTTAGCGTGCGTGACAATTCATTTCAACGGTCATTGAGTCGATTCGTGTGACTTTAATTATTATGATTATTTTATTTACATTTATTTTCCAACTCAGATAAGAAGAATATGGAAGTCTGGGTATTTACAGGGCTAGCGACATAGTAATAGTGATTTTACACGTTAATATTTATTTAATATTACCCTGGACTGGTCACTGAAACGCAGTAGTGATACCTTGCCTTCGTATAAGTAACGATCAAGATACCACCACGTCAATACGATTCAGTGCCCTATGCACCATTGGGTGCGGATAAGGGTTAGAGGAAGATGACAGAATGATTTTTACGAAACCGGTAGTCACGAATAATTGTTTATAAAAGTGGTATTACACAAAGTGAACGATGAATCATAAGGAGAGTGTTATATTACCATGCCACAAAGTTAACAATGCTTTAATTTTTTCTACAAAAATGTTAGTAATATTAGTATATAATTCAAATAATTATTCACCGAAATTTTTATGTCTACCGGTTTCGTGACGTACCCGTCTCTTCGTCAGGACAATTACTAACCAAAAGTAAAAATGACTAACGAATATGAATAATATTGAGAATAAAATTGAATTTATTTATTAATTGTTAATTCAAACACAGATTTTTTTAGTGTTCTAAGTTGTATTTTACTGTTAAATTACACTGGCCAACAATTTAAAACTTTTATTTTGTAACTGGCATGAAAATGCCTGATCTTTATGCACTTTGCATAGCTGAATTAAAAAACGAAAGCAAAAAAATGTAGCATGTCAGATTTTTTAGTTATGGATATTTTTAATTCTGATATTGACTAAAGTTGATCTTATTATTTATGTATAAATATATAAACATATAGTACTATCGTATTCAATATTAATAAGTTAATATATTTTTACTGTTTCTCCATAATTCAATACTTTTTTTGAACCCTTAGACTTTAGACTAAAACATGTCTAGATACCAACCACTATTACGGTTTCAACGTATGGGGTCCATACAAACAATAATATGACTGTAACATCAAAACTTGACGTGATACAAGCTTGTCACCATATATGTAGACTTTGAATAAGAACGATTAACTTGGTCCAAATCAGTCATCAAAATTTCAGTTACAAAATCATTGTTGGCCAGTGTTATTGGCATTTAAAGATGCAATAACTAGGCGAAACAAATGTCAAATATGTATTTATTTATTGATTTGGCGTTTAATTTGTAGAACTCCTTTTTTATTTATGTATTAATTGTATACAATTCTAGGAACTAGGCTATTTAAGGACCGTCAGTAAGTTTAATCTTCACATTTGTTTGAAAATGCCATAACTAGGCGAAACTATTGTCACAATATGATTTTTTATGTGTGTTTTAGCAATAAAAAACAACTTAGTAGAATCAAAAAAAATGTGTTTAATTTAACAATTCATACATAAATTGGTAGATATTACTGAAGATATTATGCTTTTAATATACAAAATATAATATATTTTTTTGACATCTCATCAAAGATGAAGAAAAATATGGAAGTCTGGACATTTACGGGGCTCAATGCCCAGACTTCCATATTCTTTTTCATCTTTGATGAGATGTCAAAAAATAATATGAAAATAACTCCTGTAATTGGAGATAATCCAGATTTTGTGAACAAGTATTGGACACAATCAAAATGTTGAATACAAAATATGAATTTATTTATTTTAAAATCCAATTAAAGGACAATTGTTTTATCATTTATAAGGACGTAACAGTGCAATATCTTGTAGAATCTATCCACTGGGCTTGACTGCGGTGGGACCAAATTGCAAACATTGATGATATTAGTCACCATCGTCGGATCGACGTTCTTGGGCAGCTTCGCCAGGACAACACTCTTGTCGAACTGTCCATCGGGCGTCAGGAGCCCCAAAGTCGTGTACAGGCAGTAGACGTAGTTCTTCACCTTGGCGTCATCCACAAAGTCCGCTTTGTGGAGATTGGTGATGAGCGCGTGGCTAGCCCTGGTTTTGAAAACGCAGTAATGGTGTAAGAAGGATATCTTGATGTTGTCGATCAATGTTTGACCCTGAGGAAATTACATAATACGAATTATCATCAGCAGGATGGATACAGACACCAATGCAAACACAGAAAGATCCCATAGACCCTCTTGACTTGCTGCCTTCTAAAATTCTATTTTCAATGGAAGTTTTTCTTAGTAAATCTTTTACTTTAAAAGATTTTTCTAATAAAATTGTAAAATAAGTTGGTTGAAGTGATCGGTCACAAATTACACACCAAAAATTAATCTAAGCGATGAAGTTTGTCTTTTTATTTTTGGAAATAAAAGCTTGTATATGAAATATAGATCGCCCAGAATATAAAAAGTAATGAATTCTCCGTATATATATATATATATATATATATATATATATATATATATATATATATATATATATATATATATATATATATATATATATATATATTTACCTGGTAAATACCTATTTTTTTCAAAATCTATTGTGTTTTCGATGCATTCCGCATCTAGAATGGATCGAAACACGTGTCACAGTAGATTTTAAGAAATTGTGGTATTTACCAAGTAAAACCTTAATCAAAACAGATAGATATTACCACAAAGTGTCTGCCGAATCAATTAATGAAATGATAAGTGAAATGACGAAGTTATAATTCTGTAAAAAAAATTGTTAGTCCCTCTCCAAGCACAAGAGCTTAGTCTCTTTGTTGGAGAGAACTGCGTTATAAATTTTAAGATTGCAAAAGTAGAAATGTCTAGAAAATGTCTTTTAACAACCTAAATAATAATAATTAACTAAAAAAAATTAAAGAAAACTTTTGTAACCATATTAAAAAATAAAATTTTAATATTTGTATAATTTATATTTGAAGCACTAACTTTGTGATTTTCCACTTTTTAATTAAAATGTAACTTTGTTTTAAATCACTCTACATATTTTATGATAACTTAATTGTAATGTCTACCGGTTTCGAAGCTAACCGCTTCTTTATCAAGACTGATTAATACTCAGTCAATTACTAATTAATAATCAGTCTTGATAAAGAAGCGGTTAGCTTCGAAACCGGTAGACATTATAATTAAGTTATAATAAAATATTTAATTATAAAATATTTGTGGTACCTGAGCAGCCGCAATGAAGCCAAAAACTACGATGCTGAATAAAGCGATCTTCATTTTGATAATATATAATATTGTAATAAAATTCCCAAGTGTTTCGATCAATTCCCAGTAAGAACAATGTATGAACTAGCAAAATCTGCCTCTTTTATATACAGAAATATTGTCACCGAAAATAATCCTTACCTCTAAAAAATCGGATTTTAACATGAAAATACAAAAAATTCATTAAAACATAACATTTAATTTCATACATAATGACAAATATGAAAAATATATATTACAAAAAAAGTATTCGTATTATAATTATTTAATATTTTATTCCTCTTTTAAGCTGGGATTTCAACGGAAGTTAACACTTTAACTGCGCAGTTTTGATAATTTTACCTCAAATAGAAACATGGTGACGTAGTTTGACAAGAAAAATGCAATTGATATTCTTGATTGAAGCATGACTAACTAACTAACCTCACCGCAGGGGTAGGCAGAGAGAATAGAACGTCACACCACTTTTTCTTTGCAAACATTTAATGCCTCTTCCACATTCATGCATCTCCTCGTGCTCATACATACCCGCCGATTAATTCGACTCCTGAGATGATTGCTTTCAAGTATTTGAAATACCAAGTCTTCCTCAGTCTTCCTCTGCTCATATTACCAACTGAATTCGCCTCATAATTTTCTATTACCGTTCTTTCTCACTCATTCATTCCACATGTACAAACCATCTCAACACAGCTTTCTTAATTTTGTCAAAAATGCTTATCTCAGCCTTGCATTCTTTCCTTATTTCACCATTCGATCATCTATCAAACATAGTTTTGGGGCATATTCGTCTGAGAGAAAAATGAACCACAAATACGAAATTTGAGTATTTTGGCTGTCAATCATGAGTGAATGGTGATGTCACACAGTTAAACCAGCCAACGACAGGTCGTGACCTTTTGTTAATTTATCCAGACTTCCATATTCCCACCTCAACAGAATCTTCATCATTAAAAATCTAGATAAATATTTCTAAAGTCATTCTCTCATTCTCCCCAATCATTTAGTCCGCCTTCGTAGTGTAATGGGCAGCACGTTCTGCTACCGTTCTGAAGGTCCAGGTTCAATTGCCTGGGGGGGTCAAATAAATAAAATAAAAAAGTAATTTTTTCACTCTAATATTTATTCAATATTACCCTGGACTGGTACCTGAAGCGGAGGGCTGATCACCTTTCCTTCATGTGTTAATTAATGATCACGATAACACTGCGTTTATATGATGCAGTGCCCTATGCACCATTCTGTGCGGATATGGGTTAGAAGAAGAAGAAGATTTGGGAACACTCAAAATATTGTAGATATTTTTAAAAAAAAATTTTTGAGTGAAATGAATAAATGGTCCCAATGTAGTTGGAAATTGAAGCAGAAGAACTCCTTGGAAAAATTGTCATGATCTTGAATCGAGTTGGTTGAAGACGTTCTACTCACGAGATTGGAAACATTGTATTTGGGTCCATAAGTCGTACCTGTTTGTACATAACAAAAAATAAATTAATACAACATACAAATAATTTTTATACGTACATGCATGTCGTGGGTATACTGGCAAAAAACGTTAACTCTAAAATCCCTGTTTGAATTATCGCTGTTATTTAAAGCATAAAATACCCGCTATTAAACTCAAAATTGAATTTACTTTAAAAAACCACATAAAAGAGACATTTTAAACTACTTAATGTATTTCGCTAGTTTATAGAACGCTGAAAACATTATAATAAGCATCATTTGGTCAAAATTGTATATTTTCGAGTAAACGTTTTTTACCAGTACAACCACGATATTACTTTACTGATTACAAAGTAATTTTATTAGAAATTTTAAGATTTTTTTTAGTAATATGGTAAACTTTCAACCGCACATAAATTATGTTAGTCTCTTTCTAGTCCTTGTATGCATCAAATGGTGAAACGGGCACTGTATTTGATTTATATATTAAAACTATCTAGGCATCATGCTGCTTCTTTGTAGGGGTAGATATAGACAACGAACGCCATACCAATGTGTCTTTGCAAACAATCTTCTCTTCTTCCACATTCACGCATCTCCTCATGCATACCCGCTAGTTATTTTCAACTCTTGACAACTTTTAAGTTTTTGAAATATTTTTTTATTTATTTATTTGAACTTCATGTACAGAAAAAAGGACATTGGCGGGCTTATTGCTAAAAAACAATGTCTTCCAAGCAACCAAAAACAGACTAGTGATATTGATCAAAACGTTTGGTACATTCAGTTTTTTAATCTTATAAATTCTGTTTTTTCCGGTGTAAAAAACAGAATTTTGTAAAAAATTGGTGTTAAAAAGGGAGTATATTTTATATTTTATTTAAAATTATTCTCCAATTATACTTATATTGCAATGGTAGGAATATATCGCTCACTCCTTTCAAGAACGTCATAAATCAAAAATCGACCATTTTCAGTTGTGCATGTTTTTGGAATGCCCAAAAAATATACTATATACCAGCAAAAGCGGCATATTTTTAACTAAATATGTATTTACCCACTACAGGGCAGAAAGTGTTGATTTTGCATTTGAAAGAAAGGGTATTGTTTAATTGTTTTTTTAAATATACTTTTTATTTTTCAAATGGAGAAAAAACCTTCAGGTTTTACCTAAAAAGATCTGCACAGTAAAAAGTTCAATAAGTGGCTTGATGTTTATTTTCAATACATTGTATTATATTTTTAAACTTTAAAAACGTTCTCCTGAAAAATCAAGTTTTTTGATTTATGACGTTCTTGAAAGGAGTGAGCGATATATGATAATGAAAAACGTAATAACGAAGTTTTAAGGTTTATCTTTTAGCATTCTTTTACATCCCTGTACTTTCGCACACATTTACAGGAATTAGTTGTGTGAAAAAGTCGAGAGCCTCCTGTATTATTTTTTATCTCTCTTCAATCTAAGGCGCGACACAGAAATCGACGCCATATCGGCTGTCAGATAGCGGAACGCGGACGCGCGTGTCTATGGGCGCAAGTGTCATTTATCTGTGGCAAACTTCCTTAAACATCTATGGTCAACAGGATACTCTAGTGACAGCGTTCCATTTTTAAATAACGGTTTCGTTGCCGCGTTTTCTCTCTGCTGCGGACGAGTCGGAATTTAATTTTAAATAAAGACATTTGAACTAGAAACGCCTTAGACATTCCATAGAAATAAAAAAAGATGTCATAAACAAGACGTCTAGAAGGAAAATATAATATGGGTAGGTACCTACATTTATTGGTAGAACTGCATTTTATAAAATAAAATAACAGCTATGTTTGTTGTTTTTTCTACATGAATTTTATTTGACCAGCAACCGGGTTTCGTCGTAACCGACATCATCAGACTGGTGATCACCAGTATATGTTTATATGTGTATATTATTGTCTTATAATATATCAAAAGTCGTATATACAAATGTGACATTCACAATTCTATCCATTATTAATCACCACACTACTGAAATTTTTGGAACTCCTACATATGCATATCATAATATGAATGTTACACTTGTGTAAATTGAGCACCTAACCAGCCTGTGACATGTCATGAGTCTTGTCAATACCCAGACTTCCATATTCTTCCTTATCTATGTAAATACGTCAAAAAAATTAATTAAAATATAACTCATACAATTGACAAGTTATTTCACATCTGAGTTCTCGGCAGCATCTATGGTTGATTTGAGTAAGCTTTTTATTTGGCTCAGATCCTTATATGTATGTATGTTAGATTCTTTCACAGTTATTTCACATACTAGGAGATGCCTGGCTATGTTTTGTCAATATAAAAATAGCTCCCATGTGGAGAAACCCAGATTTGTGAACAAGGATTTGAACATACCCAAAATGTGGAAAAGTTGCCATGTAAAATATGAAAATAAATAAATGTAGATAGGTAGGTAGGTAGGAAATTAATAATAAATAAAATAATTAATTCACTCGGATTCACCAAATCAATGACTTCATCACCAATATGACTCGGTGACTCACCGAGTCATATTGGTGAACCGGACTTGTGCTTCTCGTATGACTATCATATCGCTCACTCCTTTCAAGAACGTCATAAATCAAAAAACATGATTTTTCAGGAGATCGTTTCTAAAGTTTAACAGTATAACACAATCTAGTAAAAATAAATATCAAGCCACTTATTGAACTTTTTACTGTGCAACAGATCTTTTTAGGTAAAACCTGAAGGTTTTTTCTCCATTTGAAAAATATTTAGTTTATTTTAAAAAATAATTAAACTACGACTTTTCATCAAAATGCAAAAACAATATTTTCTGCCCTGTAGCGGGTAAATATTCAGTTAAAAATATGCCTCTTTTGCTGGGATATAGTACATTTTCTGGGCATTTCGAAAACATGCACAACTGAAAATTGACGTTTTTTTTTATTTATGACGTTCTTGAAAGGAGTGAGCGATATGGGTTTATCTCATGAAAAATTCAAAGTCAAATATCTCGGTATACGAGTATAAACAATATATTGAGGCATAGTTTTCCATCGCCTTGAACTTTCTATGGGCAACGTTACTCGATATGGTAAAAGGTTAAATCAACCATACGATATTCACCCATCGTGACACTTTTTTATTGGCATAAGACCCGGTATTCGTTAAATCGTAATATATTTTTTTTCTACTAAATCCAGGTAACATTTCGCTCACTCCTTTCAACAACTTCATACATCAAAAATCGTAATTTTTCAATTATGCGTGTTTTTGGAATGCCCAGAAAATGTACTATATCCCAGCAAATTCGGCATATTTTTAACTTAATATTCACCCGCTACAGGGCAGAATGTGTTGTTTTTTAATTTTGAAGAAAATGCATTGTTTAATAATTTGTTTAAATATGCTAAATATTTTTCAAATGGAGAAAATACATTTAGGTTTTACCTAAAAAGATCTGTTGCACGGTAAAAAGTTCTATAAGTGTCTTAATATTTATTTTTAATACATTTTATTATATTCTTTAACTTTAAAAACGATCTCCTGAAAAATCAAGTTTTTTTTATATATGACGTTGTTGAAAAAAGTGAGCGTTTTGTGAAGGTCCTCACCAAAAAGTTACATATCCAATATTGAACTAAATCTTTTAAATGCAAATCTGTTCTGTTTACTGTATTCTATCGAAATCTAATTAATTTTTGCGACAAAACGTGACCAATCCTGTGTTAAACCAATATGAAATCATTCAATCGCACCAAAACGTAACAATTTCAAAAGCTAGAATTCCTAATTACTTAAAATCAATTATAACGGATATGTAACGTTTTGGTGAGGACCTCCACAAATATGTTTTCCATTTAACGCTTTCTAGCTGGCATGATTTATTTTTTGAAGCGAGAGAAACGCGTAAATCTATGCCTAGTTTTTAAACAGCAGGGCCCAATGTATCAATGTTCTCATTAAGGAAGCCATACACACATCATGTGTGTCTTATGACACGGTATCCACACATTGTTTGGGCCTCGGACAATGCAGCGCGAGGGGTCCGGGTCGGCGGTGCGTGTCGCCTGAAGAAGTCAGACAATGGAACCACAAACGGCCGTAAATACTCACGGTCAGAGACAGGTGCATTCTGAGGTCAAATGCATGGAAATACAATCCAAAATTCATTGAATTGCACTATATATTGTATCAGAGGAAATAGCCAACAAATTACAGTTTATTACAGTCAAACAAGTATATGCTAAAACAATCCTCAAATATCCAAAACAGATCATATTAAAATCATTTTAAAATATCTAAATGCAACAAAAAACAGTGCCAACAAATTTATATAAACTTTTATATTTTTTTTTATTTATTTATTGGAAAAACAACACAATATTTAAAAAAAATTACATAATATAATAAAATTTAAAAAATTAAATTCTAATTACAGGTTTTCTAGCGTTTTGGAGGTCCCGGGTTCGATTCCCAGGGGGGGTCAAATGAATACAAGTGATTTTTTCACTCTAATATTTATTCAATATTACCCTGGACTGGTTTCTGAAGCGGAGGGCTGATCACCTTTCCTTCATGTGTTCACGATCAAGGTAACACTGCGTTTATATGATGTGTTATGATATAAAATACCCGTATATAACACAAAACAGTACAACAAATTTATATATACTTAGAAATAAAAAGATATAAAAAAATAATGCAAGGCTGAGAAAAGAATTATCGATAATATTAAGAAAGGTGTGTTGAGATGGTTTGGGCATGTGAATCGAATGAGTGAGTGAAGAAAGAGGAGTAAAAGAAATTTATGAGGCGAATGTAATTGAAAATAGAAGCAAATGAAGACAGAGGAATAGTTGGCATGATCATGTATTTTAAATACTTGGGCTTGGTAAGGTTAGGAGTCAAATAATCGACGAATATGTATGAGGAGGTGCATGAATGTGGATGAGACGAAAATTGTAGCATTTACCGTTGTAAATTTTATATTTAAAAATAGGCAGATATTACCACAACGTAATTTCCGCATAGGTCAATGAAAAGATATTTATACGACTGGAATTTGCGACATATTACATAACATTTGTGATTCTTAGACAAATCTGTCTTTATTATGAGCTAAGATGCTGAATCAGACTTCAAAAATGCTAATAAAAAAATGAAAGTTAATTGGTACTTTTGACTGAGTGACTCATTAAATGCCATGTTGTAGTCACGACACTTGCTTTACGGCTATTAACGTGCTTTTAAAATTATATAGCTGATATTTCAGCAACAAAGACAATGACCCCAAGGGCGTTTGTCCACTACATGGAATCTTACGGAATTTTACCGTCCGGCACGTCAGTTAGCGTTTTAAAACGATGATTGGCATAAATTTACGAGCAACGTGTTCACACACCGATCCGAAGAAAGATGGACAAAAGCATAAACCAATCATCGTTTTATCACGCTAACGTGAAGTGCCGGATGGTAAAATTCCGTATAGTGCACAAACGCCCTAAGGCCCAGTATTCGTTAAGTCGCAACTTAATTTTCTCTAAATCCAGGTAACAATGTCTTTTGTAAACATTGTTCGCCTCTTCCACATGGATGCATTTCCTCATACATACCGCCGATTATGTCGACTCCTTACCTGACCGAATTTATGAGGCGAATGTTAGTGGGAAAAGAAGCAGAGGAAGACCGAGAAAAACATGGCACGATCAGGTATGCCAAATACTTGAAAGTGGTCAGGTTAGGAGTCGTAACAATCGGCGGGTATGTATGAGGAGATGCATGAACGTGGAAGAGGCGAAGAATGTTTGCAAGGACAGAGTGGCGTGGCGCTCTATTCTCTCTGCCTACCCCTGCGGGGAAGCGACGTGGTGGTTAGTTAGTTTTTTAGTTAGTTACCTGACCGCTTTCATGTATTTGACATACCTGATCATCTTAAGCGTTTCTCGGTCTCTCCTCACTCATTCGTTCCACATGTCCAAACCAAAAGAGGTATGTGTTTGTGTTAGATTTCGTTTGATGTGTTTCTGTGTTTTTTTGCAGTTCTATATACGTTATCATAACGACGTGCCCTACGTAAAGTGCTCTAACTACATTTTTGTCAATTTTGAGATGTTTGGTGTATGTTATCAACTGACCGTTATCTACAAATTTAAATAAACAAAAAAATATAAATAAATTACGCCTAGTTTTCAGGCGTATAAGACGCCATCTACATCGTATTTTCGAAATGAACTGAACTCCTAAAACGCCAACTACTTAATTTTGACAAAGCATAAAGTTTTAAAACGATTTAATACATTATTTTATCGTATTTTTCATGTATAATACTAGTTTAGAATTTCAGATAAAACCGTTAATTAATAAAAACAAATCCGTTGAAAAAAATTTTAAGCTCTCTCCTGTAAAGTTACAGATTTGCAGATAGAGTACTTTATGTAGGAACCGTCGATAAAGTGTGCTAATTGTGATTCGTGTGCTTTGCTGGGAGGTGTGTTCTTGTATTATGTGAGAGTAATTCTTTAAAGCGTATGTAAGAATAGTTTAAGCATATAATTATTTGACTGTCGTAAGTTGTAATTTTAAAATTAATAATAAAGCTTTGTTTATCAGTATATTATACAACTTTTTAACGACTTTTTCTTATTAAATTACATTGTTATCCACATGTCTTTATATTCTGGGTAAATCGTTATGTCAATGACAATTAAAACGTTATAATAAAAATAATTACACATCAAACAAAACTTATAACATAGGTACCTCTTTTGTTCAAAAGAACTTTGATTATTATGCAATAAAATTGTACAACCTGCCTCGATTATCCATAAAATCATTAAATATTGAAAAACTAAGTATAAAAGAGCTATTTATAAATGGATAATAGAGGTGGGTTGATCTGGAATAGATCATTCGGTCATTTTTAATTCACTTTTTACTTGGTAAACACCGTTTACATCGATACGGTGTCTGAAAACGTCACGGCGCGTCTTCTTTCCAAGTAATAAAACCTTTCCTTCGTTTGTAAACGATCAAGATAACACTGATCGTTTACAAACGATCATTATATATATATACATATATATATATTTATATATATATATATATATATATATATATATATATATATATATATATATATATATATATATATATACATATATATATATATATATATATATTTATATATATGTCCGCCTCCGTAGTGTAATGGTCAGCACGCTCGGCTACCGTTCTGGAGGTCCCGGGTTCGATTCCCAAGGGGGGTAAAATAAATATAAGTAATTTTTTCACTGTAATATTTATTCAATAATACCATGGACTGGTACCTAAAGCGGAGGGCTGATCACCTTTCCTTCATGTGTAAAACGATCATGATAACACTGCGTTTATAAGACACAGTGCCCTATGCACCATTGGGGTGCGGATAAGGATTTTAATAATAAATTATTTTTTTTTAGTAGGATCTGGTGAGGAGTTGAGGGGGAGAGTTAGAGGAATCCAAGGAATGTACGATATGATGAACGCTCACAATTGCAATCTTAGAAATTATTTTAAAATTATGTTTATGTGTTAGAGAAATGTTTATGAATAATTTACTATCGAAAGTGAATGGTGATGACCAATTATTTTTGGGTCATCTTGCCGCCAAGCGAAGAACAGGTCAAATCACAAATAATCCCACGTAATTTATGAACTTTTAACCCCGTTACTTGACATACAAGTCGGCACATTAGCTGTTAAGAGGCCAGTCGACTCACGCACTATTTTTCGCTTAAATAACAAGTAAAAGAAATTTTAAAAAAATATGTACGCTCTTAGTTCTAGTACTAAAAATCACTTATTTTTATTTCATCCTCCTTTCGGATATATCGTAGTCATACAGGAGAAAGTGACCAAGTGTATTTTTTTTTTACAAAACCGTGATCATTGACTATTTGATATGTTACTAGCTTAATATTGCCCTGAAAACATCCCAAAGGATATTAAACTTGTAAGTATAATTTATTGACTTGGTTAAAATAACTAACTGCATTGATGTTTATTTTGTTGCCAAGCAAAAGTGACTTAAATGGCCCTCCTGAACATTCTACGTTTTTTTAGTTGGTCACTTTCTCCTGTACGACCACGATTTATATATATATTTATATATATATATATATATATATATATATATATATATATATATATATATATATATATATATATATATATATATTTATCTTCTTACAGTACACAAAATATTTCTTTTCATACATTCAGACATCTTATCATACATTATGTTATATTTTTTACATATATGAATTAGCAATATGACGTATCGTGGATTCGAAAAAGACGGAAAATAATTATTCTTCTTCTTTTTCCTTCTTCTTCTTCTTCTTCTTCTTCTTGGTGCAAGCCTTGTGGCCTGTTTTTAATATTAATCATAAAAATTTTGGCATCTCAACAAAGATGAAGAGGAATATATAAAGATAATGTCATAGATATATGATCTATCTCATGACGTTTCATGATTAAATTCACAATAACCATCTACGATTGGATTTAGAAAGCTTTCATTTAGCAGAGACCCCTTTATTTATATGCAAGATCCTAACCCAGGTTATTTTACAAACTAGGAGACGCCTGAAATCATGATATTTTTTTAAGTATCTTATTATTTGACCAGTTATTACCCAAGTCATAAGCCCTGTAAACACTCAGACTTCCATACTTCCACATATATGTTGAGATGTAAAAAAAATGTGAAAATCACACCTAAATAGAGAAAATCCAGATTAGTGAACAAGTATTTGGACACACTCAAAATGTTGTGAACTTTTAAAATGAATTAATAGTTTGAAATGTGTTCTAAAACGCAGTTGTCCACACTATGGGTCTATAGAATCCCACTCTCAAAGCAGACTCACCTCTTAAGAGGATTTTTTAAAGATGTTCTTCTACAAATTTCTCTCACATTCGAGAAAGTGGTCCCTATGGGTCATTTAGGAGAAAATGACTGTTATTTTATATTGTCTTTGATCCAGACTCGCTTGACCCGATAGCGTAAGGCTGGGTCAACATAACTTTCAAACAACGTCTCAAACACTTTACCAATAAAAGTTAAAAGTTGATCAATAATATTGCTTTATTATTTTTTGACATCTCATCAAAGATGAAGAAGAATATGGAAGTCTGGGCATTTACGGGGCTGACGACCGTCATAGGCTAGTTTATAATTCATCACTTTACACACGTGTAACATTCACCAATTCTACCCATTATTGACAACCACACTACTCCAATTCTTGGTAATTCTATAAATATGAACCAATTTAGAAACCTTGTTCTTGAATCATTATATCTTCACTACACAAAAAACATTCAGGTCTTACCTAAAAAGATCTGTTGCACAGTAAAAGTTCAATAAATGGCCTGATATGTATTTTTAATACATTATATTATATTTTTAAACTTTCAAAACAATCACCTGAAAAATCTTTTTTTTTATGTATGGGCATTCCGAAAACACGCAAAACTGAATATTAACGATTTTTTATATATGACGCTGTTGAAAGGAGTGAGCGATATGATCAATCTCATGACACAGTACATTTGAGTTCACATCAGCCATCTATGTTGGATTGAAAAAACTTTTTATTTAGCGGACCCTTTTAATCTTTATAAAATAAAACCAATTTGTTTTAACCACTTTTTTATAAGTACATTTTTTCTCCAAAAACCTTATCATCAGGGTTGACTGTTTTAAGATAACTGAGTACCTACATGTTTAACCCTGATAATGACAAGGTTCTTGTCGAAATCGGTTAGAGAAAAAATTACCAACAAAAAAAGTGGTTAAAAACAAAGTTGTTTTATTTTATAAAGTTTATAAAATGTGCCATAAAGTATCTGCGAAAAACATTCAAGAAAAAAAATAGACCCTTGGATATTATTTTCAATATATTAACAAAAATACTTCAATTTTATACTATTTCTATGAGCCTAAGCGGCTTATTATTAGAAATAGGGGATGCATACAAGATCCGAGCCCCGGATTATTTTGACATACTAGGAAACGCCAGAAAATATTTTTTTTATAGGCATATTATTTTACTAGACATTTTAAAATGTAAAATAATATTTTTATTTATATATTTTGACCCCTTGGGTATCGAACCCTTGACCTCTAGACAAACATCTGAATCACTACACTATGGACTCTACGATCTACGACTTACGTACTTAATATATTAGACAAACAAAAACTTATTATTGTAATTTTAATTTCTATAATAATCGTTTTTTGCAAGCCTTTAAATATTAAAATGTTATTTATTAAAATATAATAAAAATTGGTGTTAGAATATTTTAAAATATATTATCTTTTTTTACAGATTTCCAAAACGATGATGTCATAAATGTAGATAGAGTAAAAAGGGACGTCGCAAATGATGGCGGTAAGTCATTTTCTTGACACTTCTAAAATTTTAGCTTGTAGCTTTTTTGTATAAAGCCTTTGCACATTTGTTTTCTAGTATTATCACCCTTTTTCTATGTAGGAGAAGCATTCTTGTTTATTTTCCTCTTTGGGTCAATGGCCTCAAATTTTTTCTGTGTCTCTGATGATGAGCTTTCTTGCAACTTTTAATATAATTTCGAGACCTGATGCCGCCTATACAGGTTTTTCTCTTTAAATTGGACGATTAACGAATCAAATAGGACGTTAAACTAATCAAATCGGACGTTTAACAAATCAGATTGGACGTTTGTCAACCTAATTGGACTTCTTACAAATCAAATTGGAAGTTTAACAAATCAAATTGGGAGTTAAACTAATCAAATAAGACGTTAACTAATAAAATTGGAAGTTCAAAAAACTAACATGGACGATGGAAATCCAATAGGACATTTGAGATTTTAATTTGGACGTAAAACAAATCAAATTGGACTAGTAACAAATCAAATTTGACGTTAAACTTATCAAATAGGACTTTCAACAAACCAAATTGGACGTTTCACAAATCTAATTTGACGCCTTACAAATCAAATTGGGAGTTAAACTTATTAAATTGGACGTTTACTAATCAAATTGGACGTTCAAAAACCTAATTGGACAATGGAAATCAAATTGGACATTTGAGATTTAAAATTGGACGTTAAACAAATCAAATTGGGCGTTAAACTAATCAAATAGGACTCTCAACAAAACAAAATGGACATTCAAAATCAAATTGGACATTTAAATTTTAAATTGGACGTTTACCAAATAAAATTGGACTTTAGTCTGCAGAGAATTTTAGGCGTGCGGTGGTTTGACTCTGTGAGGAATGAAGAGATAAGGCGTAGGACGCAGCAAATCTTGGTCACAACTGTCGTCAAGAAAAGGCGATTCAGTTGGCCAGGTCATGTACTTAGCATGCCTCCCTAAAGGTTTTTTTTGGTATTAAAACACTTCATAAAAATAAAATCCTTTTTTCAAATTACCTAACGTCTAAATGACTCTGAAATCTGGCTACGGCTTATGCAACACCACTTTACATGGCTCCATTTAGGCTCAATTTTATAAGCCTATTGCTATTTGTGAGTGGATTTACTCTTTATGTTTAAAGTTACTATAGTTTCATGTAATTCATGAGTGAAAATTCTAGTATCTATTTTTGTCCTGAAAAAGGACCCAGTAAAGATGACCGAAACGTTCATATGAGAATATTTGTTATTTAAAATAGTTTTTGTACTATATAGAAAATACATGTTAAAATTTTAAATCTTCAAATATTTTTTTGATAATTTTTTTTTAAATTTTTCCATTGGCCCATAAAAAAAAAACAAGATGTTTTATAACACGATATTTTTTAAATTTTAAATTTTCTTAATTTTTCTCTTTTTTTCGATTGTACAAAAATGTGTGATGATTTTTTCTTGTCTTTTTTCCGCACCTTTTTCTTGCCTAAATTTACAAAATATTTTTAAAAAATTATACTTTGTAAAAATAAATATAATGTCTAGTGCTTATTTTATTTATCACAAATAAATTATTTAACTTTTTATAAAGTATTGTTACTTTATTATGTAACATGTTACGAAATGTTTTTTTAATGGTATTATATCATTAAATTTTGAAGAGTATTTTTATGATATTATGTCATGAATTGTTAAAACGTATTTTTATATGATGTAACTTGCTACAAAGTACTGTTTCAATAAGTTGTAAATATTTTATTTTTAAATATTTTTTTTACAAAGTATCAAATTATATAATATGTGTATATTGTTATTATATCGAATTGTTTCTTTTTTTCCATTCTCAACTATAATCCTTCTCCGGTGGGCTGTTCTACAAATACCTTTTTACAACCTCAAAAACAATGTACAAACGACCACCAACCAACCACCAAATGATGTAATACCAAACCTTGTATGATGTACAAAAACCAAAACCCAAAATGGAAACCCAAATTCCCAATGGACAAACAACTGACTTCGACCAAAAACAATTGACAAAATGGACAATGACGTGTGGACTTTACAACAATGTGTGTGTTGACAAAAACTTGACAAAAACTAACAAATATGTGTGTTGAATTGTGCTAATCTAATCTGAAACCTTTTGTGATGTTTCCATTTTTTTTAAATTTAATGACATGATTTTTTTCTCGATATTTTATGTTTATTTTAAAGATGTAACAACGGTTCTTTTGGTCGATAACCAAAAACTCAACAGAGAGCTTAACTCTAGAAACGGTAGATATCTCAACGTTAAACCGGTGATAGGTCTTCTAACTTCTACAGCTAGAACGTTCATTCAAGATGGAGTTACTACAGAATATGCTACTGAAGTTGTAGGAACTACATTGGACAATGGAAGAGTCTACGCGCAATTGTTGACCAAATCATCTCTGGTACTCTACGACAGACCTCAAGACGGTGTTCAGGAATCATCCAAAAGAACTAGACTGCCTTATGAAGTAGACGCTAAGAAGTGGAACGTTGAAGATAATCTCGGAGACAAATATAGAGATCAATATATCATCAAAAATACAGATTACGTCTCTCCCAGGGATGGAGGTGATCTGTTCACAGTATTTGCCAGCAAGCCGACGCAGGAATACTTGGCTACTGCGTGGAATCCTGCGCCGGTTGAAGAAGAACGAGAGGAAGAAGAGAGCATTCCGAGCGCTCCGGAGACCTCAAATAACCTGAGAGTGCAGGGCCTCAAAGAAATCCCCAGATATTCAGAGTTCGAGAGCTTCAACTTCCTCGATCCGATACCATCTGCTAGAGAAAGAAAAATCTCTGCTTATAATAATATCAATGCTGAAATTGTAGACAATAATCAAAAAGTTGAAAAAGTCGTTGCGAAAGAAAGCTTCAAAGAACCTTTATCCAATTCCGTGGAAAAAGCTCCGCCTAAACAGATAGAACCTGCTAAAATTAATCCGAATATCAAACTTCCAACATTCACCGTCAAAAATGAATTTTCTCCCATATTCTACTATATAGATAACGTTGAATCGAAAACAGAGAAAACCAGCACCACTCCTAATCATTTAAAAAGCGCCAAGAAACTTTTCGGTTTCAAAGAAGACTTGAAACCTCTTAAAACATTCACCTATTATGGTTTCTCAAACTTTACGACGACAGTAGGAGAGACGGTTATCATATTTTCCCCGAGCACTGCAAGTGGATTTATCAAAGAAAATCAAGAAGAAATAACTCCGTCTGTTAGAGCTCCATTTTTACCGAATTTCGCAACTAGATTGAAAACATTCCTATCTTCTGATATAAAAGTAAGCAAAACGTCAAGTTATACTCGTAATACTGAAATCGTTTCACCACCTACCGTGAACCAGCCTCAGGATGCTATTCGTTCTAGCAAAGCTCTTTCAAATCAACTTTCCAGCCTGAAAAACGCATTGTTCGAGAAACCCAAACCAGATGAAGAACAAGCTTTGCTCGATGATAAAGAAAAGTTCAATAGGGTGATTGCCAGTCTCAAAAGCGGGTTGTTTATCCGACCAGCAACGCAATTCGGCGTACATAGAGATTCTATCCAACCATCTGAAACCTCTTACAGTACGATACTGAGGACTCATGCGACTGAAAAATTAAACTCTCAAGATGAAACAACTAGAGAGGATAACATACCAGAAATTACAGCGACAGAACCTTTACATTTCTATAGACCATCATCAGTTACGGAAAGTAACGAAGAAGAAAACTCGGTAACTACTGAAGATACGTTCAGTACGTACGAAGATGAGGTAACTGAGGACAGTGATTCGGGTTCTACGACTGAAAGTTTCGGCGAAACAATGTCAAACACTGACGACACACTATCAACACCTCAAATGGACGAAACCAGCGATGAAACTGGTCCAGAAGAAGAGGAAGACAGTGAATCAGATGGACATTCTAATGACGCAACGTGTACTGATGGAATCATTCCTGTGTCAACTATGACCACTGCTTATAAAACGTTCACATATCTGACCACTTACTTTATCCCGTTAGAAGGAACTGAAACAACGACTTCCATCAAGTCGCACGAAGTCGTCAGCACAGAAACTGGATACTTGACCAATTTGCAATGCAAAACTAACACAGTTATCGACATAACGCCAACCATCGATTTGACAACTGAAATTCAACCCACTGTATCTGTACGTTACGAGACTAGCACAGAAAAACATGTCGAAAGTCACAAAGAAGTTGTCACTGAACCCAGTTTACCTATCCTTACAACAACGGAAGCTTCTGAAGAAGAGAATGAAGTGCCAACAACAGAAAAGTTTACAACTGAAGCCATGGTAGAAACTACTTCTGAGAAAGGCACCACACCCTATGTTCCTGACACTACCGAAAGTAAAATAACTACGGTCGAAGTTCCGACAACAGAGCGAATAATCACCACGAGTGAAAGTCATGTCGAAACGACAGTAACAACTGAAACCAACGACATCGAAACTACGACTCAAGCAAAGGAAGAAGAAACCACCGAATCGAATGGAAACGAAATCGATCTCATATTCAAAACGTTATATACAACTTACACATATTTCACTACTTACTTCCAGGGATCAACTTCAACAGTGACTAGTAAAAAATCCGTCGTCACAAATGTGATAACTTCAACCTTAGATTTATCTCAAATCGATCCTTCCATCTTCAACGCCATAGAATCTAGTGATTATCTTTTCAAAGCAACCCATAAGGAAGAATTAGGTCAAATAGTTCCAACAAGCGTCGGCGCAGGTCGTCCAACTCAAACGTTCGCGTTAAATAGTATATTAGATCTGGTCAAGAATAGGCAGGTTATCGATTCGGCAGAAAATGACGCTATTTTAAGCTCCAAGATTCAAACGCCAGAGTTGAACGACGATGATCTTTTTAAAGGTATCGAAGCCGATGTAGTCAAAACCTTCTATACAACTTATACCTTCTTCACAACTCTTTACGTAGAACAAGATGTCAATATTTGCAGCCGTTCTGAAGTTTACACAAATTACGTGGGACCAGCGTCTCTCATTCCTACAAAAACTAATAGCATCGACTCCCTGAAAACTGCCACAAATGAAATAGATTTCAACAACTGCAAAAAAGTCCCCGCAGGTAAAGTAACGACTCCCGCCAAGCAGGAAGAAATAGAAGATACTGAAAGGCCTACTGAAAAACTTGTAACTAAGCCAAAATATCAAGTGTATGCTTCCATCGACAGATCAAATAAGAAGCCAGCTCTTGTCGAAAATAATGATTCTAGAGAGGTAAATGATTTACGTTACGGTAAAGATGAAATCGTTTTAGAAAAAGGCGAAAGCATGCTTGTGACTGATATAAAGAGTAGTTCATCCAAAGGTGAACGCCAGATCATAGACAATGCTGTCCTCGATGATCAAATAAGTTCTGAGAGTAATATCGATGAAATCGTACCATCTCCAACGCTTCTCTTACAAACAAGCTACACTACGTTTACATACTTCACGACTATGTACCTAGGCAAAGATTCTAGTAATGTCAAGAGTCGCTTGGAGACAGTCACTAATGTAGTCACCGAGACTCTTGATCCTAAAACCGCTGAAGTGGAAGAAACCAACCTACCAATTACTTATTATACAACGTTCACGTATTGGACAACTTTGTACAAGGATAAAACCACAACCATCACAAGCAGAGAGGACATCATTTCAAATGTAGTTTCTCCGAGTGTTACACCCTCAACTGTTAGCCCAATTGCAACAGACCCTATCGACGTATCGGTTGTGAAGATATCCGATATAAGCAAACCGGAAGACGCAACGGAAATAACGCCTACATCTACGAAGGGCGAAACTCTCGAAGATGATGGAAAAGCTACCTTCTTCACAACCTACACTTATTTCACAACTTACTATGTTGGCAATTCTTCAGAATTAAGAAGTAGCCTTGAAACTGTTACAAACATAGTTGATAACACCAAAGATTTGGTCAATGAGAACCAATTGGCGAGAGCTGTCGGAGGCCAAGGAGCATCTGGAAACTTGATTGACGACGGTGAAAAACCGGTCATAAAGAACACCGTTCAACCGGACGCTATTATCGCAACCAAAGTCGTTGGTGACAACGCTATTGTACCAACTCAACTCGTCGGCACTTATACAGATAATTTCAGTGTCATAGGCCTTGACAAAAACATCAATGAGAAGAAAATAATATCTTCACAAGTTGCCGTAATCAGTGGTGATTCTACTATCATAACTAACGCGGAAAACAAAGAGGAGAAGAATAATGTAGATTCAATTCTCCCAACCAAAATAGTAAATGACTTATCAGAATCTAAAACAACTTCCCCTAACTTGGCCGTCATAGAAGGGTCGGTCACAGATCCTACAATTATTAATGAAGATGAAGGGGGAGATGAAGAGGACGAAGGCGAAGAAGTTGAAGACGAGAATGGCAACATTACGAGAAAGAAGTCTCGTCTTACATTCTCAACCAGAAAACGTACATTCACTCCGGTGATAAGACCATTTGCTTCTCGTAATAGGCCAACATTCAGCCCAAAGCGTGTATCATTGACTAGCAGCGCGACAACTATTACGCGATCCGATTTCACTCCTACAGTAACTGCTACTCCTGCGTTGAAATCAGCTAAATCAACTGGGTTCGGAAACAGAAAATCAGCATCTTCCGCATATCCCGGAAGTTCTGCTGGAGGCGGAAGAAGATTTTCGAGAATAAGTAGCTCTGCAACGGCCAATGCTCCTAGTCAACGATCAACAGGTTTTGGACGCGGTAGGTCGTCTGTCGCGGATATTCAACCGACAAGTTCACGCAGGGGCGGATTTAGAACTAGTTCTGCAGGAACTTCCGGTTTCTCATCCAGAGGCGGCGGTTCAAGAATTAGGCCAACCCTATCTTCAAGATACAGAGGAAATAAACAGACAACAACACCCTCAAACAACGACGATTTATCGACGTTCGTAACTGAAGATCCGGTCGGATTAACAAATTTCGCTGAAACAGTGACGCAAGCCGGGGATACACCTGTAGATCTAGGATTCCGACGCACCACCAATTCATTGCTTCGTTTTAGAAGACCTCCATTTACAAGGGCTCCGTTGGCCACCACTCCTAGAACTGCTACTCAAGGTACAACACGGAGAGGGGCAGCGAATAGAAATAGAGCAGGCACAACTACAACACCCAAACCACCACCAAAAACTACTCAAAATCCATTATTCGCTCTACGAAATAGACAAAGACCGAACTCTATTTTCCCTCGGAGAGGATTAATTACTACGCAACCAGAACCACAGCCTGAAGAGGAAGTAGCAAATGAGGAAGATGAAGAAAACCAGGAAAATGCTGACGGAGAAGAAACAGATGGAGATACTGATTACGATTCTTCTAACAGACAAGAGTCCCAATTATCCACGACAACATTAGCCCCGGTCAAACCTAAAATTAATAATGTACCAGTAATAAAACCATTCGGTTTCCGCAGAAGATCTAAAAGGCAAGCTGATTACGGATCAAGAAGAAATTTCTCAAATTTCCGCAGACCGAGTTCAAGAACTGCAAAACCTGAAACTAAAACAACCGAAGCACCTGTAGAAGTCACAACTCCCGCAAGAACTAGGCCTTCAAACCGATATAACTCTAGATCCAACAGCAAGCAAAGCGTTAAAAGCAGCACTTCCAAGCCTGCTAGAACTACGGCAGCTAGTATCAGCAGTAGACAACCTTTTATCCTTAGAGGCGAAAGCAAAACCCACCAGCCAACATCCAGGCCGGGATTCCGAACTAGAAGTTCGAGGACTTCTGCAAGATCCACGTCCCCAACTGCAAATCTCAGACCGAAGGCTCCTCGGCTGAAGACTTACCAACCGCAAACTGAACCCACGAGAACCAGTAGACCGAGCTCGAGGTCACGAGGATCTAGAAGAGGAAGCACAACTAGACAGAGAACCACTTCTAACGATATCACTGATAATAACTATGTAAATTACCAAGTCCAGAACGATGGAAAATTGACTGTCACTCACAAAATACCCATGGAGGTAACGATTCCCGTAGTCAATGGAAAGTTGACCGAGTATAAAAATGTCCTCACCGCTAAACCAAGCATCGAAGTTTTGCTGCCTAACCAGTATTCAACTACCCAGAACGCTTTCGGCTCTCAGTACATTGCATTAGTATCCGAATCATCTGAACCAGCTGACAACGGTGCTACAAGAGTGATTCAATTCATCCTCCACGAAACACCGACCACCAGTGTTATTTTTACTCCTACTACTATTAGAGGTAGAAGAACATCTTTCTCTCATGTTATACCGAGCACTGTATACGATGTTGAGCGAGTCACTTCGACCATCCAACCGCAAATCAATGCCAACGTGCCATTAGCGAATATCTTGCTCTCGCAACTGCTTCTCGGAGGTATCGGAATGCCCCAACAGCAAATCAACCCGTTCTTGGCGCTCCAAGGTGGTCAACCCTTAGTTCCTGGAACTCCAACAACGGAATTTAAAACAAGAACAACAACTTACGTGACAACTGTCACGGACGCCAAATCTACCGTTCTTCCCATAACTTTCAGAGGAAAAGAAATTTTGACTACGATCATCGATTCCAAGGTAGACGTAATCACAGCGACAGAGTTCATAACCGAAACCGTTGTCGTAACCCCCACCGTTGCTGCTCCGAATCAAAACCCGAATCAATTAAACTCGATCCTTTTGCTCTTACAACAGCAGCAGGTCCAGCAGCAAGTCCAACAGCAGCAACAGACTGCAAACCCACTGCTCGGCCTTACGGCTGATTTGAATTTGCTGCAAAACCAACAGCTCTTAAACAACAACGCCTTGAGCCCTAAACCTGAAGTTTTAGACATCAAAGACACTGACGACTACCTCTCAGATGTTATAGAAGACGACATAGATGCTATTACCCCATCTCCACCGCCAAAGAAGGCGATTAGACGTAAACCAGTGGTCAATAAACCAATTCCACCAAGGGAATCAAGTGTTATTACTCTCTACGTATCAGGTAGGCACCCGGGCGAGTTCAGTACAGTTCTTTCAACAGTATTCTTGGACGAGAACCAACACATTCAGAAGAGAGAGGCAGTGTACTACGAAGAGTACGATCTGAACCCGTCAGACCTTCCTTACCTCAGCCAAATGGTTCTGGGATCTCAGTCTGACATGATGCTGGATACATTCTTGATGCCAGCAATGGATAATACGATAACCCAAGATACGCCAACGCAACAAGAGACGCAGAGCCTCGAAAGCATCATCGGAGAAGTCAGTCAATATATCAAAATGCAGCATCCAAGCTCCATTTTAGAAACAGCAAATACTGGACCAACTGTAACTTACGTCATAAGCAAAGGAAGCGATATCGAATCGGGGAGGTAAATATCAATAGTTTCAAACAAACATACTCATATAATTAAGTCATGAAATCGTAAAGGAAAAAATATTATAAGCTTTTTTATACCGTCGGATGTTACCGAATTTGTGAATTGTATAAATTATACTAGGAACTGGGTCTAATATACGTATTTATTATCATAAATAGTTATTCAGATAGTTTTTTTTAGGAAACGATAGACTATGTGCGAGATTTATACAATAAATATTATTTTTAAGATAAAAAAGATGAATCAGTGATATTTTTTCAACGATGCCTGTTGCGATCTAAACCTTTTTCTTCCTGAAAAAATACAACGAATTTCGTTAGCCAAATTTGACAACACCTTAAAACAACATTTTGCAGAAATGATCCTGAAATTTATTACGTACGTTTTTTTTTAAAGAAATATGTGTTGAACACACTGGTGTTACTACATTATGACACTGTCATTTATATTTTTCTGTTTTGAAAACGAGAAAAATAACGAGTTCCCTTGCGAAGAAAACCGTCATTTTTTACGAAAATTAAAAAACGTACTACTACAACGTCACAAATAAATATCACTTAAAATGACAGCGAGAGACTTCCATATACATTAATATATATACAGTAGACCCCCCTACAACGTTGAGATAAGTACCGCGTTATCGGAGGGAACGCTATAAGGGGTTAATGTTTAAAATTGTATTTTACATTTTAACCAACGAAAATTACTTACATCAGTCATTTAAAATTTAAATACAATTCAAAAACATTCACCCCCCTTTAATCTTCCCTCCGATAACGGGGTACCTATCTCAACCTTGTGGGGGGTTTGCTGTTTATATATGTGTGTTTGTAAACTATATAACTCGCGTTCACAGTTTTTTTTATATATAAACTAATATAAAATACGTAAGAAAAAATTCAAGATTTGGTAAAAATATTTAAAATTAAAAGGCGAATTAATTTATTCGGGTGTTAGATAAAATGTTTTAAAAAATAAATAAGTTAGTAATTTTAGCATATTAATTACTCAAATTATTTTTTAAAAAAACATGCCAACCTTAATATTAGTATTCTAGG
This sequence comes from Brachycentrus maculatus, assembly GCF_059751285.1. Taxonomy (NCBI): domain Eukaryota; kingdom Metazoa; phylum Arthropoda; class Insecta; order Trichoptera; family Brachycentridae; genus Brachycentrus; species Brachycentrus maculatus. Next base: position 8,936 of record NW_028281740.1, on the reverse strand, counting down.
AATAATTTAGATTTTTTTGTATAAAAATAATTTACATATTAAAAACACCGTTGTGTTTGATAAATCTAAGTATTATTTAAATAAACGATATTTAGATAAATGCCGTTTTTTAAATGAGGAAAAATCATCATTAAGTTTTTTTTCTTTTTTAATGCCATACCTAAGTCTTCATTTAAACACCGTGTCAAGTGTCATAATTCAATTTTTTACCTCAAGAAATTTTTTGAGATGGTTTAAATAATTAATAAATTACAAATAAACCCAACAGTACTGTAAATAAGAATGTTTACAATAAAAATATATAATGAGTTTCTGCTTAATAAAAAAGCTTCTTTACATCTCACCAATAGATGTCTCTAGTGAAGTTCTAGTGATTCAAGAACAAAGTTTCTAAATTGGTTCATATATATAGAACTTCCAAGAATTTGAGTAGTGTGGTTGTCAATAATGGGTAGAATTGGTGAATGTTACACGTGTGTAAAGTGATCACTTAAACCAGCCTATGACGGTCGTCAGCCCCGTAAATGCCCAGACTTCCATATTCTTCTTCATCTTTGATGAGATGTCAAAAAATAATAAAAAAAATATATAAATCAATATTCATTTTGTGAAGATGACAGGGATTTTTAAAAATAAGTTACATAAAAAATAATAAATTAAATCTTATTTTTTACATTTTAGTGAAATATTTAGATTGTAAAAACAATAATTATAATGAGGTTAAAAAATAAAACTGTACCATAATATGATTAGTTTATTTTAAGAATGTAAAAATATAATATTTCAAAATAATAAAACATAAATATTTTTAAATGAAACGTTTTATTTTTTTAATATAAAAATCCTTTTAATTGTGTTTAAAAATTTCAAATTCTATGATTTTTTCAGTGAAATTTTTAAGGGGATGATTTATTAAAACGATGTGCAATTTTCACGAGAACACTCCCTTAAATATTTTACATTGTAAAAACAAATATCTATACATATATTAAATATGTTTTTAAGTATGTACAAATTATAAATAAGTGTACTATCAATTAACACAATTTTAATCCACATATTTACTTAAGACAGACTGAAGACAAAAACTTACTTTAAAAAAAATAAAAAAATACCTGACCTGAATTTAGTTCTACTGTAGTCATAAAATATTTTACATTATTTTATTACTAAAGTAATAAAATAATGTAAAATATGAAGCAAAACTTGTGTTACAAATTAAAGTTTTTTTTTTGGAACATTGTATGTAATTAGGACTAGCATATTTAAGAATATATATATATATATATATATATATATATATATATATATATATATATATATATATATATATATATATATATATATATATATATATATATATATATATATATATATCCATACATCCTTTTTACGTTTTATCATACCATATTCCAATGTTACACAATGTGATCCTGGGTTCGATTCCCTTTAAACTACACATATTTTTGTTTAATTTATTTTAACAATACTTCATGGCTACCAAAGAATAACAAAAACGATAATTTTTGTTTTATTTAAACAAATCTACATTTCATCTGATGATGAAATGGTTATTCTGAATCTGACAGTCATGAACTAGTGTTTTTAAGTGGTATTACACAAAGTTAACGATGAATGATAAGGAGAGTGTCATATTACCATACCACAAAGTTTATAATGCTTTTAATATACAAAACCTAAAATTTAAATTGTGTGATAAATCGCTCACTCCTTTCAACAACGTCATATATCAAAAAACTAGATTTTTCAGGAGATCGTTTTTAAAGTTGAAGAATATGTTAAAATGTATTAAAAATAAATAAATGCCACTTATTGAACTTTTTACTGTGCAACAAATCTTTTTACGCAAAACCTGACTGTTTTTTCTCCATTCCAAAAATATTCAGTATATTAAAAAAAAAAATTAACAATACATTTTCTTTAAAATGCAAAAACAACATTTTCCGCCCTGTAGCGGGTAAATATTGAGTTAAATATTTTACGTTTTTGCTGGGATATATGTAGTACATTTTCTGGGCATTCCGAAAATATGCACCACTAAAAATTGACTTTTTTTATATATAACGTTGTTGAAAGAAGTGAGCGAAATATACCCGAACAATATAAAAATGGACTTGATCATAACTTGCCTTTGGACCGACTCAATATCATATATGGACTGACTCAAAATTACATGGACTGACTCAAAACCGACCGAGGAAGCGATGGACTGACCCTTGACGATGACAGACTGACCGAAGCAAGCCCTAAGTCAGCATTGTGCCGTCTTCCCGCCATTTCCCATCAACCCATGGTAAAAAATCCCATGTTTTTGAGGTGAGTTTCGCTATTTTAGACACAAAATTGCCATGGAAAAGAAATGAAAAAAAATCACAGTCTTTTAGTTTTTCTTGTCAGTCATTTTCAATTTTTTTCAATTTAAGGTCTCAATCTCAAGCGTTCAAATTACAATGCGCTTTGCCGTGCTAAGGACTGGACTTGTGTTTACTTGCACATTGCATTTTTTTTAATTTTATAGAAAATGTATTGAAAAAAATATATTTTAATCTCCTTACATTGCAATAACTCTTTTTTATTTCTCATATAACTCTCATTTATTTCAAAGAAAAACTTTTCAATACACAAACGGTGTTTTAGAAGAAAATTCAATTTTGTGGAATGTCCCGGGTTTCGAGAAAGTTAAGTTGCGACTTATCGAATATATTTTACAAACTTCATTGATTTTTTTCTTAAAACAACGTTTTTGCATTAATAAAATTATTCGAGATAATTACATGGTTTTGAAAAAGAAAGAGTTTTTGAAAGATAGGGAGTTAAAAATATATAAAAGCATTTTTTCCATTTTCTAAAAAACAAACAAAAATCCAGAATACATTCTTCGTGTTACCCCTCCGGCGGTCGGTCGTTGATTGAATTCTGTGTTTCGTTGTATCCCCTTAAACATTAAATCGTTTTGAAAGTATTTTTATAAAACTTTCTGAAACAGGAAAAAATATTTGGAATAAAAGACCTCTGACGGTATTTTATTCTCCTGGCAGTTTTAAATGGATTTAAATTTTAATAAAAATTATTTAAGTTTTTAGTTTCATCCTGTTTGTACGAATTCATAACCATTAATGTCAGTTTGACACAAAAATTATAATAAAAACTTCGATCCCCAGTCCGATAGTATAAAAAAATATATTTAAGAATAGTAACTATGCAGCTTTCGCAATGCAGTTGGGACATTTTTTTTTCATTTACATTTTATTGCGATTTTGTGCATTCTAACATTGGATAAGGTTAATCATATTTATGTATACAAAAAATGCAATATATCTTTATATTTTTGATGCGTAATATAAAACGCGATTGTATTTAATTTTTCTTTTTTATGTTATGAGACACATACATCCAGCACGGTAGCTAAACTATAAATATATATATATATATATATATATATATATATATATATATATATATATATATATATATATATATATATATATATATATATATATATATATATATATATATATATATATATATATATATATATATATATATATATATATATATATATATATATATATATATATATATATATATATATATATATATATATATATATATATATATATATATATATATATATATATATATATATTTATATATATATATATATATATATATATATATATATATATATATATATATTCTTCTAACCTATATCCGCACCCCATGGTGCATTGGGCACTGCATCGTATAGAAGCAGTTTTATCTTGATCGTTAAATACACGAAGGAAAGCCTTCCGCTTCAGGTACCAGTCCAGGGTCATATTAACTAAATATTAGACTAAAAAATCACTAATATTTATTTTGACCCTCTTGGGAATCGAACCTGGGACCTCCAGCATGGTAGCCTATGTATGGTTTATGTATATATTTATATATATATATATATATATATATATATATATATATATATATATATATATATATATATATATATATATATATATATATATATATATATATTTATATATATATATATAGTGGAATGGTAAGCGCGTTTAACTACCGTGCTGGAGGTCCCGGGTTCGACTGCCATGGGGTGTCAAAATATTAAAAATTGTTCTTTCTTATATTTATTTAATGTCACCCTGAACTGGTAACTGAGGCGCAGGATTGATCTGCTTGGCTTCATATAAGTAAGAATCAAAATAACACTGCGGCCATACCATGCAGTGCCTTATGCACCATTTGGTGATGATTAGGGTTTGATAAAGAAACCACACTTATAAGAGAGAAAAAAATACAATTTATTCTCCGGTAAATGAGGTTATTACTTGAAAAAGGAAAAATTATTATTATCATTTATTATAAAGAAAAGAGATGTGTTTGTGTTTTGAATGTTTTTAAAAATGCTTCAATTTCATTTTTTTCTGTGAGCCTTAGCTGCGCATTATTAGAAATAGGTATCAAATTGTGGTAGAGTGGGTTCGAACCCAGAAACTCCAAATATACAAATAACTCAAGAGTCCGCGACACTAACCACGGGACCACAACCCGGCACTTTCTATATTAAAAAGTTATCTCTTATTTTTTGATATGTTGCATTTTTTGTAATATTTTAAATAATACTTTTCTTATTATTAATTAATTATATTGTAGATATATATATATATTTCATTTTTGTAGCATTTCCAGGTTTTTCCTTTTCAGACCTGCTCCACGCATCAAAATACGTAACTCAAAAATTTATTTTCTAAAACACAGTTTGTTTTTTCAACTATCAAATTAAAGAAACCAGAGGTTCCCAAACTCTTTTATCTCGTACACCCCTTGCCTTACCTGATATTGATTTTTATCAAATTCATTAACTTCAAATGTATTTTTGACAGCCGGTATATCGCTCACTCCTTTCAAGAACGTCATAAATCAAAAAACTTAATTTTTCAGGAGAACGTTTTTAAAGTTTAAAAATATAATACAATGTTTTAAAAATAAATATCTAGCCACTTATTGAATTTTTTACTACGCAACAGATCTTTTTAGGTAAAACCTGAAGATTTTTTCTCCATTTGAAAAATATTTAGTATATTTAAAAAAAATAGTTTAACAATACCTTTTCTTCAAAATGCAAAAACAACACTTTCTGCCCTGTAGCGGGTAAATATTAAGTTAAAAATATGATACTTTTTCTGGGATATAGTGCATTTTCTGGGCATTCCGAAAATATGCTCAACTGTAAATTGGCGATTTTTGATTTATGACGTTCTTGAAAGGAGTGAGCGATATGTAGTGTTACTCACTTTGAACCACACATGTTAGGTTTTATACATTTATATTTTAAATTCAAATTAAAACATAGACCCCTTGCAAGTTGTCATAGACCCCTGAGGGTCGATATAGACCACTTTGGGAATCACTGAAATAAACGATAAACACGCCTTTAATTTAAATTTTACTTGGTAAATATCAGTGTATAATTCAGTACGTGACCGGCTACGCGAGGCATACACGTGTGCCTCCTCACACGTTTTTCTAGAATTCATATTGGATTTTTTTAAGGAAATTTTAAGAAAAAGTGGTATTTACCAAATTAAATTTTACTTAAAAATTGTGTAAATTGACTGACGAATCAATTAATTAGGTAAATATGACATTGGTATAAAAATATATAATTTTTGAGTTACTCTGTTGATATCCAGATGGTAAAATAATTTTAAAAGGTAAGAAATTTTATATAGATCATTAAAATAAAAGTGACAAACTGTTTTTGACGCAGATTTCATCAGATTTCATCAGATTTCACCAGATTTCACCATATTAATCCCTTCAGATCCGAATTTGTTTCATGAGATAATGCAATAGTGTCAAAGTGCATGATATTTTAACTAGTTGAAAATGTTTTTCTAAACGATTTATTATTGTTTCTGTAAATTATGACGATGAGCATCAGGGTTTGGATCCAAATTAATTTATATACATTGTAGTATCCATTACATCTAAGGGGTTCTATTGTATTTATTAATAATAAAACCCTTATCCGCACCCCAATGGTGCATAGGGCACTGCGTCATATAAACGCAGTGTTATCTTGATCGTTTACACATGAAGGAAAGGTGATTAGCCCTCCGCTTCAGGTACCAGTCCAGGGTAATATTGAATAAATATGACAGTGAAAAATCAATTATATTTATTTTACCCCCCTTGGGAATCGAACCCGGGACCTCCAGAACGGTAGCCGAGCGTGCTGACCATTACACTACGGAGGCGGACAGAAGTTTATTAGTAGTTTAAAAAAGCTGTCAATAATAAAATATCAACATAATTTTTTTCGAATAAAATTATTTATTGCAAATAATTCATTCATTGCACCACATTGCGCATTCATAGATAGCACATTACATATCAATCATAAATTATTTAAAAAAAAAACAAAATGTGTTATGCGAGTAGATAAAAAAATACCATAAAAACTTTATAAAATAAAACTAGAACATTGTGTTTAATATCATATTTTTGGTATTTTTTTCCAACCGGTTTCGACAAACCCTTGTCATCTTCAGGGATTGATAGTACACCAGTAACTGAATACGTCAGATAACTGATTCCTACTTATGCAGAAATACAAATAATTACCATGAAAAAGAAATAATTATACACTCCATGCATTATTTTTTCAAAAAATGATGTGTTAACATATTTATCAGGAAAGCACTATTTTTTATTAATTTTCATATATTTCATATATTTATTGATGGGAAACAACAGCCAATAATAAGCATGACGATAACAAGGCGCTTGTCGAAACCGGTTGTAAAAATGTACAAAAATATGAGTGTTCAAAAACGTTTTATTTTATAAAGTTTATAAAATGTGAAATAATCAGCTAAAAATTCATTCAATATTTTTGTCATCAATAGATATTATTAGACTATATCTCATTGTCTTGACATGACAGGCTCAAAATAATTCTTCAGACGGCCCGTTACATTTCATCAGTTCCAAAGACTTCGATGAAGGGCCGGGAAGGGCATTTTACAACTGTCAGACATCACATCATATCAAAAAGGCAGCAAGTTACATTTCATCAGTTCCAAAGGCTTCGAAGAATCATCGTCTAACCCACATTCACCTCACAGCATGTGACCTAACCTTCAAAAACTGGCATTATGCAATTTTAACCTGTTATTTCTCCGATCCTGTCAGGGTTTATGCCTATCATCAGACAGCTGGAGGCCTGGAGGCCGCTCAGAGGACGAGGGCTGCTGGAGGACGGGATCGAGTTTCCAAGAGACAGGGCGGAGCCACCCAAGAATGCCAGACAGCCGCTGGCGACGAGGATCATGTCCAACGGAGTCGAGGTATTTCTAGCCAACAACGAAAAAAATACTGTATAATATTTACTGTATCTGCAGACAGTTGGTAGAATTCCATATTGAATTGTTGGGTAATATATCCAAAATTAAACATGGTTTATTGGATTGAATTCTACATTTATTTATGTATATGCTCCTTCTCCTTCCTGCTAAATCTATTATTTTATACAATACCCTTTTTTAATCTCTGAATGTTTTTAAATAGTTTTTAAACATAAATGTGGAATTGTTCAATTGGCTTTTTTTAACGTAACTATTTTTGTTAATGTAATGTAATGTTAATAATTGTTAATGTAACTATTGTTTATTATATATATATTTTTTTAATTATTTTAAGCTGTACAATTCCAAAAAAAATAGTTTTTTTAAATATAAAAAATGTTAATATGTGACGCGTTTCGTCTTATTAGAGTGTTTTTTTAATGTCTTAATAAGACGAAACGCGTCACATATTAACATATACATAAATAAATGTGGAATTCAATCCAATATACTTACCTTGTTTAATTTTTGATATATTACTGTATAATATACCTGAAATTATCTGTAAAACATCTTGACGATATTTGTTTTAAAATTACTACCAGATTTTTTGTTTGATACCTTAATATGGATGAATAAGTCTGGATCTACCATTGGCTGATTAAAATGATCTTCTTCTCTGGCCTTCTGTCCTCCACTGCTACCACTTCCGTATCCTTCCATGTCGGTTTCTATTTGCAGCCAGTCTAAAGTCTGTAGTTTCAATGATCATTCTATATTCTACACATCGCTCACTGCTCACTCCTTTCAACAACGTCATATATCAAAAATCGATAATTTTCAGTTGTGCATGTTTTCGGAATGCCCAAAAAATGTACTATATCCCTGCAAAAGCGGCATATTTCTAACTTAATATTTACCCGCTACAGGGCAGAAAGTGTTGTTTTTACATTTTGATGAAAATGTATTGTTTAATTATTTTTTTAAATATACCAAATATATTTCAAATGGAGAAAAAACACCCAGGTTTTACCTAAAAAGATCTGTTGCACAGTAAAAACTTCAATAAGTGGCCAGATATTTATTTTTAATACATTTTATTGTATTTTTGAACTTTAAAAACGATCTCCTGAAAAATCAAGTTTTTTTATATATGACGTTGTTGAAAGGAGTGAGCGTGAATTTTTTATACAAATATCTATTATATACTGCTATTTCATCGGTGACATCTATAACTTTCATATTCTTCTTCATCGATATTGAGATTAAAATAAAAAATATTTATTAAGAATGTGATATACTTAAGAAATATATGAAAGTCGGTGAACAAACGTATCAGGTAAAAGGATATACAATATATACGAGTTCCGAAATTTGTGTAGTGTGGTTGTCAATCATAGGTAGAATTGTGACTGTTACACGTGTATAAAGTGATCACTTAGACCAGCGAAATAGCCGTAACTCAAGTTGCGGCTGTTTGGTGTTATATGGCTCAAAGCATTCTTATAACTGGCCTCTATCATATGCCATCACAGATTTTGCCTGTCTCTTTCCTTTACTGAGATA